>NC_058132.1:123027846-123086119 GCF_016433145.1 Gracilinanus agilis | reverse complement strand
AAAGGAAGGAAGGAAGGAAGGAAGGAAGGAAGGAAGGAAGGAAGGAAGGAAGGAAGGAAGGAAGGAAGGAAGGAAGGAAGGAAGGAAGGAAGGAAGGAGAGAGAAGAAAAAAATCCTTTAACCAAAAAAATATATGTATCTTGTTGGGTGTCCTCAAGCCTTATTGTGGTTTTAAGCTTTAATAGCTATAAGCCTCACTAGCTTAACACTAAGACTTTGGGAACAATTTGTATAATTTTTAAAAAATGAACTGGAATATTCAGGCATGAGTGAAATGGATAGGACTGGGTGCCAACATGACATAAGAAAATTATGAATTATAGAATTTCATAAAAAGATACAAAATTATATTAGCATTTAATTCAGGATTTACAGTTTAAGATATAGTATGAAACAATAAATAGAATATAATAAAAATTCAATTCAGACAAATCTACTTTATATAATATGTCATGAACATATGCTTTTAGTGAGCCAATTTTCTGTGAACCAGGTAAACTAAAATCAAAGGCTTAACACCTGTTGCCTGACCACTTGGTGATAATGTCTTTTTTTTTTTTTTTAATCCTTACCTTCTATTATAGAATCAATATTGTAAATTGGGTTCCAAGGCAGAAGAGCAATAAGGGATAGGCAATGGGGGTTAAGTGACTCGCTAAGGGTCACACAGGTAGAAAGTACCTTGGGTCAAATTCTAACCCATAACCTCCAGTCCCTAGGCCTGGCTCTTAATCCCCCGAGCTACCTAGCTGTGCCCTCAGATAATGTCTTTATAAAGATGCAAAATGGTTCTCAGTACTGTGTCACCCCTTTCCAATTCTGCAGTGACACTGGCAGAATAAAGAAAAAGAGACAGAAAATGATAGAATTACACATTTTAGACTATTAATGAACTTTAATTGAGCTTTGTTGGTCTTTGTCCAAAGTCCAAGTGAACATACTACTAGGGGAATTAAAATGTATCTTGAGGCAAGAGATAGAGCTAGTGAAGGAGGGATGGGGAAGGAAATTTCCTCCTCTGTGTAGGCAGAGCTTTCATCTTTCTCCTCTTTGGAAGAAGGGTTCAAATCCATTCCACCACAAAGAGATCAGTTCAAAATCTATCTACTCATTACTTCTTCAGAACTTTCCACTCTTACTGGCTCATGATTTATTTCTATAATATCCGAATTCTGAATTCATAAGAGATTTTTGCAGACTAGTATCACTCTACAACTTTGGCCTAAGAGTTCAAACCCTGTAGCTCAGCTCTTGCTGATCAAACTTTTTAACTTTCTGGAATAAGGAATGCTTTCTCCCAATTTCTTTCTTCTTTTTTTTTAAACTTAATTTTTCTCCCAGTGACATGTAAAAGCAGTTTCCAACATTTTTCAAAGAATGTTGAGTCTCAAATTCTTTCTCTTCTTCCCTCCCCCTCAACCCCTTATTCCCCTTGAGAAGGTAGGCAATCTCATATAGATTTTACATATGTGATCATGTAAAAACATTTTTTCCATATTAATCTTTTTGTGGAATAAAACTCAAATAGAAAAAAAAATTAAGAAAGTTTTAAAAAATTTGCTTTGGTCTGGATTCAGATTCAGTTCTTTTTCTCTGAAAGCAGATGACATTTTTTTTTTATCCTGAGTCCTTTGAGATAGTTTTGGATCATTGTATTTCTGAGATACCTATTATTAACAGTTGTTCATTGTAAAGTATTCCTGTCACTGTACAATATTCTCCTGGTTCTGCTTCTTTCACTTTGCTTCAGTTCATGGAAATCTTTCCAGGTTTTTCTGAGCTCCTTCTGTTAATCATTTCTTATAGTACAATAGTATTCCATTACAACCATATACTTTAATTTACTCAGCCATTTCCCCAATTGATGGGTGTCCCCTCACTTTCCAAGTCTTTGCTCCACTAAAAAGAGCTGCTTTAAATATTTTTGTACATATAGGTTCTTCCCCTTTTTGTTTTTGTTTTTTATATATTTAGGATACAAACCTATTAATGTAATGGTATTTCTGGGACAAAGGGCATATACTGTTTTATAGCCCTTTGAGTAAGGTCCAAATTGTTTCTGGAATGATTAAATCAATTTACAACTCCCCCAACAATGCATTTGTTTTCCAGCTTTCCCATATCCCCTCCAGGTTTTGTCATTTTCCTTTTCTGTCATAATAGCCAATGTGTTAGGTGTGGTGTAGTACCTCAGAGTTATTTTAATTTGCATTTCTCTAAATTATAGTGATTTAGAGCAGTATTTGCATGACTATAAAGAGCTTTAATTACTTCATCTGATAACTATCTGTTTATATCCTTTTTATCATTTGGAGAATGAATTGTATTTTTATATATTCACCTCATTTCTCTTTATATTTGAGAAATGAGGCCTTTTTTAGAGAGACATTTTTAAACCATTATGATTACCATATATTATTTTCCATCCTAGTTACCCCTGTTTAGTTTCTGACCACCACCTCCCTGAACTTGAACTTTCCCTCTTTTCTATTAGCCCCATACTCTTTCTCTTTTCCCCTTCTCCACCTGCTTTTTTAAAGGGTAAGATAGCTTTTTATAGCCCATTGATTGACTATGTTCTTCTCTCATTGAGCCAACTCTGATGAGAATGTGATATTAGAAATTTGGGAGTCCTTGAACTAATTTTGAGGTTCCTGATTTAAACTTCCTGTGGACATTTAGGGCTCTTTCAAACTACATTTCCCATGATTCCTCTTGCATAATCATGTAGACAGGAAGTGTAATAACATAGAGAGAAGAATAAAAAGGAAGTGCCTGGAAGGGCACATTCTCTTTCCCAGCTGAAGCAGCATAGTGGTGGAGGTAATGGCGGGTTTTTCAAAATGACTCAGTATGGCTCTTGGCTTCATTTTTCTAATGACTACCAATAAATCCTTTAAAACCCTAATATTTTTAGATCTTTCTTTTTATATCCATTTTATTTCTTACAAGAGTAAGGGTCACATGCTCTCTTTTTCAACTCCCCCATCTTGCCTTCCTCTGTAAACTCTCTTTCATGCCTCTTTTATGTGCAATAATTTACCCCATTCTATTTTCCCCTCCCCTTCCTTCCAATGCATTCTTCTTTGTCATGCCTTGATTTATTTTATTTTATATTATCCCATCATATTTAACTCAAACCCTTGCCCTCTGTCCATGCATACTCCTTCTAAGTGCCTTAATGATAACAGTTATTTGGCATTACAAAAATCATCTCCCCATGCAGGGATATATACAGTTTAACCTAATCGAATTTCTTTTGATTTTGCTTTTTCCTGTTTGCCTTTTTATGCTCCTTTTGCATCTTGCATTTTTTTAAACCCTTACCTTCTGTCTTAGAATCAATACTCTGTATTGGTTCTAAGGCAGAAGAGCAGTAAGGGCCAGGCAAAGGAGGGTCAGGTGACTTGCCTAGGGTCACACAGCTGGGAAGTGTCTGAGGCCAGATTTGAACCTAGGACCTCCCATTTCAAGGCCTGGTTCTCATTCCATTGAGTCACCCAGCTGCCCCCTTGAGTCTTGCATTTGAGTCAAATTTTTCATTCAATTCTGTTCTTTTCATTAAGTACCTATTTTTTTCCTTGGAAGGATTATGCTCAGTTTTTCTTGGTTCAAGTCCTAGCTTCTTTGCTCTCTGGAATATCAAATTCTAGGCCCTCCTATCCTTTAATGTAGAAGCTGCTAAATCTTGTGTTAACCTGCCTATGGCTCCTAATATTTGAATTCTTTTTGGCTGGTTGCAATTTTTTCTCCTTGACCTGGGAGTCTTGGAATTTGGTTATAATATTCCTGGAAGTTATCCTTTTGGAATCTCTTTTAGGAGGTGATCAGTGGATTCTTTCCATTTCTATTTTATCTTCTAGTTCTAGAATATCAGGGCAGTTTTCCTTGATGATGTCTTTGAAACAGGATATCTAAGCTTTTTTTTTTTTTATCATGGCTTTCAGGTAGTCCAGTAATTCTTAAATTATCTATCTTGAACTTATTTTCCAGGTCAGTTGTTTTTCCCATGAGATAGTTCATATTTTCTTCAATGTTTTCATTCTTTTGAGTTTGTTTGATTGTTTCTTGATGTCTCGTGGAATCATTAACTTCCACTTGCCCAATTCTAATTTTTACTTCATGATTTTCTTTTTTTTAATTTTCTTTCTTTTATTTATTTGAAAAAAATTAATTAATTTAGAATATTTTTCCATGGTTACATGATTGATGTTCTTTCCCTCCTCTCCTGCCACCCCTCTCCCATAGCCAATGAGCAATTCCACTGGGTTTTACATGTGTCATTGATCAAGACCTATTTCCATATCATTAATATTTGCATTACGGTGATCACTTAAAAGTCTACACTTCATTATTTTCTTAAGTGAGCTTTTGTACCTCCTTTTCCATTTGGCCAATACTACTTTGTAAAAAGTTCTTTTCCTCAGTGAATTTTTGTATCTCTTTTTCTGAAGGGCCAATTCTGTCTTTCAAGAATTTTTCTTTTCAGTGCATTTTTGTATATCTTTTTCCATCTGGCCAATTTTGATTTTTAAAAAGTTCTTCTCTTCTTTGGATTTTTTTGCCTCTTTTACCAACTGGCCTATTCTGTTTTTTAAGGTTCTTCAGTATTTTTTCATACCTCCTTTATCAAGCTGTTGATTCTTTTTTTTCATGATTTTCCTGTATCACTCCCATTTCTTTCCCCAATTGTTCTACTTCTCTTATATGATTTTAAAAATTATTTTAGCACTCCTCCATTAATTCTTTTTGGGCCTGAGAGCAATTTAAATTTTTGTTGAAGGATTCAGATGCAGCAGTATTGACTTCATTATCTCCTGAGTTTGAATCTACCCTGTCATTAAAAAATTATGTTGAGTTTCTTTTTTTGTTTTTGTTTGCTCATTTTCCTGCCTTTTTATTTTCTTTTAGTTTAAAAAACTGTTCAATATGGGCTCTGTAACTGTGGTGAAAGGAGCACTCTTCCAAGCTTCAGTTTCTTTGTGCAGCAGTAAAAAGAAAAATCTTCAGAGCTGGCACTGAGGTGCTATCTGTTTTCAGTTATTCCAAGGTGGTATGATGTAAAGAGAGATCTGTTTAATATTCTCCTGGACTGTGCTCTGGTTCATGAGTAATCCTAAGCATTCTTTTTCCCCTTAGAATTATGACCAGCATCCCTTGCTCCCCTGTGGTTGCAAGTCCTAGTATATACTGAAACTCTTCCTTACCCTGCAACTGCACCCCAGGGTGAATATGGACAATGCAAGAATAGTCTTGTACCCAGAGCCAACAAAAGGACCCCTGTAATCTTCTGAGCAGTTTTCTAACCCACTCCACCCCACCCTTACCCCCATCTGTGGCTGAAAGTTCTAGAAGCCTTGGCTGCTGCTTCAGCTGAACCCAAAGCTCATTGCCTTGATGGGTCCTGTTCTGGGGCTCTGTGCTCCTCTTCTACCCTGGTGCACTAGACCTCTTGTGCTGGTCTTATAAGTTGCGTTCAACTGAGAAATTCCTCACCTTATCTTTTTGTTGGTTATGCTGCTCTAGAATTCATTTTGAGGTGTTATATCATTGCTTTTTGGAGGGTAATTTGGTAGAAATCAGATGGGTCCCTGTACCTTCTCCGTCATTTTGGCTCTGCCCCATCTCCCTATTTCTAAACTTTAAATAAAATACACATGTACAGCTTATCATTTCTTCAAGTCAGTGGGGTTTTTTGGTCAATAAGTTATATCTAAATGGAAAGCAATAGACACCACACAGATAAGCTAGCACATCTGATTAACCAGAAGGATGAAAAGTGGTTTTGGGGGCAGCTGGGTAGCTCAGTGGATTGAGAGTCAGGCCTAGAGACAGGAGGTCCTAGGTTCAAATCCGGCCTCAGACACTTCCCAGCTGTGTGACCCTGGGCAAGTCACTTGACCCCCATTGTCCACCCTTACCACTCTTTCACCTAGGAGCCAATACACAGAAGTTATGGGTTTAAAATTTTTTTAAAAAAATTAAAAAAAAAAGAAAGAAAAATAGTTTTGCTAATATAGCACCCCCTCTGGGGCTATTTCCCCAACTCCCACCCTTGGTGAGCCAAGACCCCAGGGGATGGCTATATACAACTATTCAGAGTTTAGTGGTAGCCTCAAGGGGCTAGATTTCTAGCTCTGTCAGTAATGAACTCCCACATCTGGATGTGGGGGCTTAGTGATTAGGGAATTGCTTAAGGAAGTGACGGGCAAACTATGACCTGGATCTGGACTGAGGGGAATAGTTTGCCCATCACTGGTCTAGATTCTTGGTGACATTTTAGACCCAAAAGGTTTTCATCAGCAGTACAGAGGGGTTTTTTTTGTTGTTGTTGTTTTTGTTTGTTTGTTTTCTGGTTTCTCCTGACAAATTTTGGAATGATGGCAGTAATAGACTTTGTTAGAAATATCTTCACCAAGGTTGAAAGATTGGCCAGACCTAGAGAACTTGTGACAGGTATTGATAAGCTTCAAAGGTTTTTTAAATGTCACACAGCAACTCATATGAATCCTAATGATCGCGAGTTTGTTTGCTATTGTCATTAAATGGGTTCTTGGGATTTTGGTACCTCTTTGAATGTGCATCAGCTGTTGTACTACTGTTTTAAAAAGCTGTTAATTGGGGGGCAACTGGGTAGCTCAGTGTATTGAGAAGCAGGCCTAGAGAAGGGAGGTCCTAGGTTCAAATCTGGCCTCAGACACTTCCTAGCTGTGTGACCCTGGGCAAGTCACTTAACCCCATTGCCTAGCTCTTACCACTATTCTGCCTTGGAACCAACACATAATATTGATTCTAAGGTGGAAGGTAAGGATTTAAAAAAAAAACAACTATTAATTGGTAAAAACTATGTAAACTCACACTGTGGATCATGGCCAAGTTAAAAAGGAAATGGATTTCATTTTTGAGTGAGAAACCTTTGTATTGTGCCTCTCCTTGGCTAACATAGTATGTCACTAATTGTGAACTATATATTTTTGGTTTTAAAAAATTTATTATTGTTTTTCCTTATATGTGCAATAGAACATTTGAGTTTTCTTTTTTCTCTCATTTTTTGTACTTGAAGCACATGTTACCAGTATTAATGATTTTCTGATTTGCACTAGGATAAGTTTTTAATGTCCATTAGCCCTAATGGCAATGCATACCCAAAAGCTTTAAGCTATGGAAACCTGCCATTGATTCTTAAATATTATGGAACTTTGATAAATGATTATATCTGATTCCAGGAGAAGGGATCACAAAAGAGCCACTATACAGTGCCAAGGTGCACAAAGTTAACCTGTACAGTGCCTAGGAGCACAGGGTCAAGGAGACCAACCAATACTGGTGGGATTGATGAGATCCGGCGCCAAGACAAGGGACTTGAACTTATTTTGGGGTTTGAGAAATGGCTGTTTGACACCCTCAGATGAAGGATTCCCTCACACCAGATCCAGACCAAGTACCTCAGTTTGACTGCCATTTTGGCTCTCCTATCCCTGAAAGCAAAGGTAAAATCAGACCAGGGAATGCTGTTTCCCTTCTGCTTCAAAATCTAGCCCTTTTTCTTCTTCTTTTATGATATGGCAATTTTCTGTAGTCCTGGCTGCCAATTGGTAAGTGCTTCATTGTTATAATTCTTACTACATACTTATGGAACATAAATCACTTTAATCGAGCCCCGATTCTTACCTGTTATGGGCTTATTCTTCCTTACTTAGAATTTTTATACATGTGACCTTAATATTTTATGTTTCATCCAGAAGTTGCTTTTTTCTTTTTTCTTTGGGTTTTTTGATGTATTTAATTTTCTTTTGATAATTTATTCATATACTTCATAACTCAGTCATGTATCCCAGGGTGATCCATGTGTTGATCAATCCCCTCCTCAGAGGGGATTGTATTATTGTCATAAAATTCTAGATTTATAAAATTTTTTCTTGTTTGAGAGTAATTTTAGGATTGGAAACTTGCTACCTCTCCAAATCAAGAAAGTGAACTGCTTGGAGAAGGCACCATGAAGATGCCTGCAAAAACCACATACTGCACCAAAATATCCAGAATGAACTTTGGGATATAGTAAATTGAACTGTGTAGGGTTGAACACATTTATTTTGAATGTAAATTCTTGCCCTCATTGTTTTTTTGTTAATGCGCCTAGCAATCATTGGTTTTGTTCTCTTTCACTTTTATTTTCTTCTTATCCCCAAATTATTATAACTTCCCCTTAAAAACTGCAATATTGTATGTACCTCTAGTTAAAGATCTTTAGAGATATAAGTTGGTTATGTGTCCTAATTCATTAGGGCATGTAACTCTGAGAGATTTCTACATGCTCGTTTTCCAAAGGAATCACAGAGGGGATTGTGTTGATAGTATTTTGCTTCCCAGGGACTCTCTTCCCCAGCATCCCAGTTACATATCTATGTAATATACTAACGCAGGGAAGATAATAATTTTTGTGTAGCTCCACCCTCTCTCTCTTCTCCAAGAAATGTAGCTGTGGAGGTGAGGGAGAGGTGAAAAGCAGGAGAATTTTACTCAGGTGTTTTTTACTTAGGTTTTACTTTTGTTCTTTTTGTTTCTTCTACTTCAAGTGATTATTAATAAACTTTATGAAATATGATACTTGGAATTATTGGATATTAATTTAAATTTTACATTTCAAAGAGTGTAATGAAACTTAAACTATGTTAGTAGCAAGGTATATGTCATAAGACAAAGGGCAACTCACAACTCTTGTTTCTGGAGTTTCTATCTTGAATTGCTTTGTAGAGAGAGTCCTCATGAAGTTCCCCTTAATATGTATAACTGTCTTCTGGGCTCCAAGTTATTTACCATTGTAAATAATTGACATTTCTCTTTTCCATAAGGGGCCATGCTTCCTGAAGCTGCTTCCTTCCTTGTTTTTTTTTCTATATTTTTCTATGTTTGTCCTCAGTGTGTCCTCATTGTGTCTTAATCTGTTCCCAGCTACATGTGTGTTTCCTATTTTCAGTTTATCTTATACTATGGTCAGTGGTTGGTGTGGGGGCAGAAGAGAGTTCCAAAGAGTAATTACCTCTCAACTAAAGCTTGTCAAGTACTAGTCTTGTCTATCAACTAACTGAGATTACCACTGAACTATAATTTTTATATATAGGCTCAGAGATATGACTGTTTCAGCCAATCACCAGTCAGCCTTTTAATAAATCAAACAACAAGGCAGCACTTCTCATACTGCGTTGATACTGTATACTGTAAAGGGAGAAAAAGGGGTTTTTTGGTTTCAGTATATTACAAGGTCGTGGATACCAACCAGTCCCATTGGGATTGATGAGAAACTGCACAGTGCCATGGAGCACAAGGTAATAAAAGACCATACTAATCCAACTAGGATTGTTGAACTTTTATGCCAATACTAAAGGACTTGAACTTAGTGTAAGACTCGAAGTTGTGACTCTTGACATATGTTAAGTCATAGGATTCTTCGTACTACACTGCCAGTTGAATACTGAAGGTTGGCCATCATCATTCTGGCTCCCCTATCCCTGAGAATGAAGCGAAATCAGACCAGGGAATGTACACTTCCCTTTTACATAAAAATCTAGTTCTCTTTTCTCTTATGATATGCCAACTTGCTCTAGTCTTGGCTGCCAATGGGCAAGTGTAATATTACAGCATTTTGTTCTACAGATTTATGGTACAGAATTTTTTTTAATTGGACCCTAATACAAGGGCCGGTTATGAATTTATTCTTGTTTAATCAGAAAAATTTTACATACATAGATTTTTGATATTTTGATTCTTATTTTGAATTTTTATTTCTCCCCAAATTTAATTTTCTTATGTTTTTGTTTTTTCTTTGATAACTAAGTCATACCCCCATAATTCAAGGATATATTCTGAGTTGATCTGGGTATTAGTCAACCACCCTCTTCAGGGGGGATTGTATTTTTATAAAAAAATCCAAGTTTTAAAATTTAGTTTGAGAAAATTTTTGAGAAAAAGAAGTCTGCTAACACTTTGAAAACAGAAAATGGACTATTTGCCTGCAGAAACCTATACTGAATCAAGATGATCCAGAAAAAATGCCTGCAGAAATCTACACTGAATCAAGATGATCCAAAATGAACTTTGGGGTGCAACTAATTGAACTTTGAACTTTGAGGGGATTGAAAACAATTATTTGAATTGGAAACTCTTATGCCAAAGGGGATTGCCCCCTAATTGGCTTTTTGTCAATGCACTAGAAAAACGTTGGTTTTTTTCTCTCTCTCTTTCTATCTCTTCTACTTACCTCTTATCTCTAACTATTGTAGTTAGAAATTTAGGGATACAAGATGATTATGTCAAATGATCAATTGGGAAGACCAGTCTCCCAAATGATCACAGGGAGGATTGTGATAATTAGATTAAGTCTACACTGTCCATCTTTAGATTTAATTACCAAAGGTGAGAGCTCCTTCAAATTCTGGGAAGTCTGTAACCCACGTGTGCTAGAGTGGGTGACAAATCAGAATCCACTGACTGGGTTTGTACCCCAAAGAGATCATAGATAAACAGACTTGCATGAAAATATTTATAGCCGTGCTTTTTGTGGTGGCAAAAAACTGGAAAATGAGGGTATGCCCTCAATTGGGGAATGGCTGAACAAATTGTGGTATATGCTGGTGAATACTATTGTGCTCAAAGGAATAATAAACTGGAGGAATTCCATGTGAACTGGAAAGACCTCCAGGAATTGATGCAGAGCGAAAGGAGCATAACCAGAAGAACATTGTACACAGAGACCAATACACTGTGGTAAAATAGAATGTAATGGACTTGTGTACTAGCAGCAATGCAATGACCCAGGACAATTCTGAGGGACTTATGGTAAAGAACGCTACCCACA
Organism: Gracilinanus agilis; assembly: GCF_016433145.1. Classification (NCBI taxonomy): domain Eukaryota; kingdom Metazoa; phylum Chordata; class Mammalia; order Didelphimorphia; family Didelphidae; genus Gracilinanus; species Gracilinanus agilis. Next base: position 123,075,264 of record NC_058132.1, on the reverse strand, counting down.
TTCAGAGGAATAACTGCAGGAGAGGAAACACAGAAGAAAAGCAACTACTTGAACAAATGGGTTGATGCGGACATAATTGGTGATGTAGACTCGAAACTACCACACCAATGCAACTATCAACAATTTGGAAATAGGTCTTGATCAATGATACGTGTTAGAACCAGTAGAAATGCATATCGGCCATGGGAGGGTGGGAAGTCGGGGGGAGAAGGGGAAAGTAAGAGTATAAATCATGTAACCACGTTAACTTTTCTAAAAAATAAATATTAATAAATGTTAAAAATAAATAAATTTAAAAAAAAAAGAATCAACTAACCACCCCCTAGGCATACTATGAGAAGCGTCTATTATGATTGGACACGCGAACTAGGGGAAGGCACAGGAAATGACCCACAAGTGACCCCTTTAAAAAGAGGGAGTTGAGTGAGTGAGAGGCTTCTGATGAAGAGTGTCTGGTGAAGGAGCTCTTCTGGTTCATGGAGGAGTGCTGGCTGGAACACTGAGACTTTGGTGAGACTACTTTAAATATCTTCTTTTGAATTCCACGTGGTGAGTTTAAAGACTGAATCTTCCTGAACTTCTCTTAAGAAACTTCTTTTAATAGACTCTGTGAATGAAGTTTTCTTCATTCACCTCCAGGCCTCTGGCCCTCTGACTCTCAGCTGAGGGTTAATTAGATCTACCTGGATTAATTTTGAGGATCTTAGTAAATTACCTACTGGATTAGATTCTTATTTCCTTATTTCCTCTCTCTCTTCTTAATTGTAAATAAACTTCCATAAAAGTCAATTTTGACTTGAGATTATTCTTAATTGAGGATTGATAATAGTTCAATCCTCTGGTGACCATCTTTTAATATACTGAACCCAAAAAAACCCTTTTCCCCCCTTACAATACTCTACTGTAAGGATGAGCAAGTCTTCTAAACCTTGAGTGTTCCTTCATCATTTTTATCTATACTTGTGGTTGGAGCAGAATGGGATGCCTTAGGTGGTGAAACTTAAGATTGTAGATGTATTAATAAGTGAAAGAGAGTTAATGGTGACCTTCATCAGTACTCTGCTTTACTATTTTTTTATTACTTTAATTGTTTGTTTTTAACAAAATATGAAAGTTTGAACAATCAGGAAATAACTGGTATCAAGAAGAAAGGGAAAAATTTTCCTAGAGTAAGGCAATGGAGCTGTGAGATTTGACAGAATAATCCACACATACAACCCTTTGCTCAATGAAAGAAAATGATACCACATCCATGAGGAGACCAAGTTATAAACAGAGAGAGAGCTGAGAACCAGAAAGACTTTTCCATTTTTCCCAAAAGTCTCACTCGTATTGTTTGGTATACATGACAGCAGAGGATGAGTGTTTGATTGGTCCTTACTATCAAATAGGGTTAGATACTCATCACAGAAACCACTAGTTATACTACAGTAGCATTCACTTGCCCAAAAACAGAAATGAAAAGAAATGGGTCTGCCTCATTGTCATCCTTGGATCCTTATTCATTGTCTGATTATGGGAAATGAAACTTTAGGCTTAATAGTTACCCAGATTATGGGCTGTCTTTCCAGATTCTAGGTTGATTTAGAGTACTCTAGAGTAGGTTAGAGTCTTTGGTGCTTTATACACAAGTAGATAAAAGGTGGAGTTCCTTATAAATTCCTTAATCTCTGGGGTAAAGGGACTCCAGAGCCTTTGCACACTCCAATCATTAGTAGGTTAAAAAGAGACAAAAGGGTCAGTAAAATTCCCTTGTTGTCTGGGGCTGTATTGATGGATTCAGCAGTCATATCTCTGAGCCTATCCATAAAAATTGTGGTCCAGTGGTGATCTCAGTTGATTCACAGCTCTAGGAGTTGACAAACTTTAGTTGAGAAGTAATTGCCCATTAGGACTCTTCTCTGCCCCCACACCAACAATTGACTATATTGTAAGATAAATTGAAAGTAGGAAACAACACTCGCAACCAAACTAGCTATTTCTATCCACATGCTCCATTTTCCTTCCTCTGGAGGAAGAGGTCTGGTCTAACCAGCTTATGTCAAAGGACTGAAATTCAGAGAGAGAAATTGTAACTTTTTTAACTGAAAAATTAGATAGATCCTGAAGTATTAAAAACTTTTCCGGCCTCAGCCACTTCCCATCTGTGTGACCCTGGGCAAGTCACTTGACCCCCATTGCCCACCCTTACCAATCTTCCACCTATGAGACAATACACCGAAGTACAAGGGTTTGAAAAAAAAAAAAACAAACAACTTTTCATGTTAATTCACATATAATTTGAATTTTTAAAATGTTAGTGTAATTCCTCAATCTTAAAAGAAAGGAATAAAATTATTTAAATTATTTGATCAAATCACATGACAGCAAAAGTATGGACCTGGAGAGTCCTCCAATTCCTGCTTTGTTGGAGATGAGGCTTGCTTACTGAATTTCTGGTTTTCATTATTATAGATGACATGAAAAAAATTGCTTATGAGAACAAATGTTTGGTTTCAGGCTATAGCCTAATTTAATATACTTGAAAAAGAAAAGTTGATGATTCAGTTCAAAATTCTGGGGAGGGAGGGGGGATGGCAAACAATATGAAAAGGGGCAAGGCAGCGTAATATAAAAAAAATCTGGAATCTTTTCAAAGACAGGCCTGTCCAAACTTGATTAAACCCTAACTTTCAGGAAACATTTTGTGTAAGAAAATAGGCTGCCAAATCTTTACGTCTTTTTCTCCCTGTAGTAATTTTAGGGAGGGGGATCGGAGTAGTTGTGTCCATTTTAACTGTGAGCTCTTCACCTAATATAAGGTATTTTAATGGAACATCACTATGTGGTAAAGTATGCTTACCTAATCCTAATTTTCCTCAAAGCAAGACATTTGTTCATAAAAAAAAAAAAAAAAAAAAAATTTAGGGGCCATTAACTTCATTCAATCTTCTGCAAAATTTTGCTCAAGAAGGAAAAGTCATAGAAGCATGATTGAAAATAAAACCACAGCTTGAAGCAAAGCTGGCCTCATGAGTAGGCAAACAGCAGCCCGCATGGTGCGATTTCAAGGCCAGGGGAGGGCTCCCCTGACTGCCTCTCCCATCTCCAACCCCCCCCCCCCCCCCCGCACCCCAAACCTCACTCTCTGGCTTGCTGATGCCTGAAATTAAAAAATTGGAGACTCATTCTCTAAGGATTTCATCTTCTATTAAAATGCAAATACCACCACGAAGACACATTTATTAAGCCTTATCAGTCATTTATACCTTAATGTGAATGAGCTTATCATATTCCTTCCTAAGAAGAGGTTTTAATAGGGTTTATACGCACATGCCCTCCTATGATGACACCGGACCCCTGAGTCGAGATCCACTTGGAAGGGAAAGAGGAATATTACTGTGCAGAAATTTATTAATCCAGGAAAATAGAGCTATCATCAACTCTTTAGTTATCCACATGTGAATTATCCAGTTTGTGGGTTATCTAGACAAATAAATACTTTAATCCCAAACTGATTTCCCTCACAACAAAGGTTCTAGCTGGTGTGTGCTTGGAGAGTGCAGAATAGTTTTAATATTAGTCTCACTAGAGCATAATAGGGGAGGGAAACTTGTTGTCCAAAACACCTAGTTAATGCTTCTGAAAGCCAACGATATTAAAATTGTCCTTTATCTGCTATTTCTGAAAGTTGTGCATCCCCACCTCTCTCCCAAGGATGGAAGATGGAGAACTGGTTTCATTTAAAACAGCAAATGCCTATCACGTCTGTAGTAAATTTGGGGACTAAGGATTAGAAATACACATCCATTTCTCCCGTGTTCTGGAGGAGATGAGTTGCCTGGTGCCCTTTTCCTAGAGTCTCTCTGCCCCTGGTAGGGATGATGCCAAGGCACTTTTAACAGTTAGTACCCGGGAGGCAGCTAGGCGGCTTAGTGAATTGAGAATCAGGCCAAGAGATCCTTGGGTTCAAATCTGGCCTCAGACACTTCCCAGCTGTGTGACCTTGGGCAAGTCACTTGACCCCCATTGCCTACCCTTACCAATCTTCTGCCTTAGAACCAATACACAGTATTGACTCCAAGATGGAAGGGAAAGATTTTTAAGGAAAAAAAAAAGGGGGGGGGGTTGCAGCTGGGTGGCTCAGAGGATTGAGAGTCAGGCCTAGAGACAGGAGGTCCTAGGTTCAAATCTGATCTCAGACATTTCCCAGCTGTGTGACCTTGGGCAAGTCACTTGACCCCCATTGCCTACCCTTACCACTCTTCTGCCTTGGAGCCAATACACAGTATTGACTCCAAGACGGAAGGTAAGGGTTTAAAAAACAAAAAACAAAAAACAAAAAAACCCAGTAAGTATACTCCAAGCCACCAGCACAGGCTATATATAATAGACTGGGGAATAGCGATTATGGAAACAATGATAACATTTCCTTCCTACAGGGCCATCTTCCCTGTAGGCAGGAGGGAATGAGGCTGTGTCCTGATGACAGGGAGCCAGTTTGCCAGGGGCAATAATATATTATAAGAAACTGAACCATTCAATTACTTTGATAATAATTTACTCAGTGCTTTAACAGATTTCTTGATCTCTTTAGCATTTTCAAAGGCATCTAATAAAATAATTGTGCCTCTGAGGAGGAACTCTTCTTCCCAAGTGTTTTATAAAAGAGAAGAATTGATGCTAAGTTGTAAAGACAACTAATTCCACTTCCAAAGGAGAATGACGTGCATATAGGCCCATGATGTGGCTTCTTGGTTCTATCAGTGAGAATTTGTTTTAAATAATTCAAGTTTAATAATACTTTTCTTCATACAATTTCCCAAACAATTCTATCCTTGGATGAAATATTAACACAGAGTCATGTTCATTTAAGCAAAGCTGAAAATTATTCAAGTCAAGTTAATAAACATTTATAAGCCTCATTTATTGTTATAGGCATTATTTAAACTCTGGGGAGATAAAAAAAAAAAAAAAGATTGGAGCAAAAGGAGTTCCTTCCCTCAAGGAGCTCATGATCTAATGGGAGAGGTAATGTGCAAATAGACTCTGTGCATATAAGGGGGCAATGAGGTGGCTCAGGCCCAGAGAAGGAAGGTCCTGGGTTCAGATCTGACCTCAGACAGTTCCTAAGTGTGTGACCCTAGGCAAGTCACTTAACCCCCACTGCCCAGACCTTACTTGGAATCAATACACACTATTGACTCTAAAATGAAATGTAAGGGTTTAAAAAATATATAAATAGAGAGAACAAATTGGAGGTAACATTAGAAGGAAGGCACTGGAATTATGGGAGACCAGGAAAATCTTCTCTTAAAAAGGATTTTAGGAGAGACTTACAATTTAGAGACTATTTCTAACTAGCATAGTCTCTAGAATGCTAGATTTCAGGAGAGCTGGGTTAGAATTGTGCCCATGAGGTTTATCAACTTGTTAACACGGGCAGGTCACTTAATATTTCCAAACCTTGGTTTCCTCATTTGTAAAATGGAAATAGTAATAATGCTGATCATTTTATTGAACAGAGGAGCCTGGAACAGTGAATAGAATATTGAGCTTATAGTCTGAAAGAACCAAATACCAATTTTATGACTCTTGAGGACCTCATTTGACTTTGGATACCCCTCTCTGAGTCTTCATCTGTTGAAAGAATTGCCATGTGATGTTTTGGTGAAGGGAATTCTTACACCAGGTGTGTGAAGAAATGGCAACTCCTCATATTCAGAGGGTTCTATGAAGTTTGAGTAAAATAATATATGAAAAGCACTTTACAAATCTGAAAGTGCATGTAAATGCTGGCTATTACTATTCCTAATTTTATAGCACTAATGTCTTCTTTTAAAATGTACTAGTATATTATAAAACTACCAACATTTTCCCTATGAATACTTTACTGTTATGCAGTTAATGAATGTGAGATACTTTGACTTCTGATTTATGAGATATTGGAATATCCCCTTTTATTTAATCACATAAAGGGCTTTTAATGCATTATCTTTGTTTTACTGGAGCCGCTGGAACACTCCTATCTTCAGAATAGCTATCCCCAGCTTAAAGTTGCTCCATGGAGTTAAAGTGATAACTCATGAGCTCCCTCTCCCCAAATTACAATATTTACCTATTGACTGTAGTTAGAGCACATAAACATTTCAGAAGAAAAACATTTAATTTAATGGCATACTGAGAAAATCTACAGTAGAATATCTCCCCCTCCTTGGAACCGAAGGCACACTGTCCCATAAATATATATACTACCAGCAGGGAAAAGAGACATGCCTATGCATGATCACTCATGAAAGGCACATATAAGGGGAATATTTGTGGCCAGAACATATTCATGGAGGGGACCACTTAGAACTCTGATGCTGTAGGAGAATCAATAACTTCTGGTGATGCCATTGAGTTTTTCTCTATTCCCCTGTTGGATGATTGCTCCACTGATTCCTGATGGTCTATATTGAATATTATCCCCAATTATCTGGCTCATTTCTGTAAGAAACACCCAAGCCATCTCAGCTCTAAGCTGATAGGAGATGTAGCACTTAGAACATTTCCCTCAGAAGAGCATGTTGACAACAATTTTTTTTAACCCTTATCTTCTACTTCTACTAAGCATCCATTCATTCCAAGGCAGAAAAGCAGAAAAGGCTAGGCAACTAGGGCTAAAGTGACTTGCTCAGGCTTACATAGCTAGGAAGTGTCTGAGGTTAGATTTGAACCCCAAACTCCTGTCTCCAAGGTTGGCTCTTGAGATCCACTGAGCCACCTAGCTGCCCTGTGATAGCTCTTTAGTTATAATCATAACACCAAACTAACAAAAGTCAGTTAGAGTGCCCACCAGACAAAGATTGTCTTTTCTTTTTAACCTGTATGTTTGGGTAGAAATCAAAGTTTGATAACTCTCTAATTTAGGGTTGTGCCTTTCTTCCAAGGTCTTCTCTGACTTACAGAACAAAAGGCAAAGCCAGGAAGCAAATTCATCATTTTTTATCCTCCTGGCATTTATTCCTGTCTTTATTATGCATAAATATTATAAGCAAAATCTAAATGCTTTGGTGCTATATTTTGATTTTTTGAAAAATTAGCCTTTCTATATTACAATAGGAAACATGAGATAATGATGCAATAAAGGAAAATTGACAACTACCTTTGAAAGTCATTTCTGATCCACAGTCCATAAGAGATGGGGTAATGGTATATAGATGTTTTTAAAAAAAGAATAGGAACAGCTGGAAATTTGAGAAAACCTTGTCTTAGGTTTTCACAAGGCAACTTCTATATTAGTAGCAATTTTGCCCAATTATGTGCCAAATTATTGGGCAAAATTGCTATTAATTTCCTCTTCGTTAGTGGTGAATTCACCGTTTTCATTTTGATATTCATCATTTAGTTTTCTTATTTCCTTTTAAAAATAAAATTAACCAATAATCTATCTATATTCATTTTTTCACAAAACTAACTCCTTGTATTAATTTACTTCATTTTCTGACTTTCAATTTTATTAATTTTTCCTTTGGTTTTTCAGGATTTTCAATTTGGTTTTTAATTGGGGAGTTCATTTGCTTATTTCTTTATCTAGCTTTTTTAGTTGTGAGCCCAGTTCATTGATCTCCTTTTTCTCTATTTTACTGATGTTAGTGTTTAAAGATGTGAATTTTCCCCTAAGTATTGATTTGCCTGCATCCCATAAATTTTGATATATTTTCTCACTGTTGTCATTTTCTTTGATGAAATTATTGATTACTTCTGTGATTTGTTCTTTGACTACCCCCTTTTTAGAATTAGATAATTTAGTTTTCAATTAGTTTTTGTCTTTCCTTATTGATTATAAATTTTATTGCATTATGATTTAGAAAGAATGCATTTATTATTTCTACATTTCAACATTTGTTTGTAAGGTTTTTTTGTCCTAATATATGGCCCATTTTCTTGTAGGAGCCAAGTACTGCTGAGAAGAAGGTATATTCCTTTCTATTCTCATTCAGTTTTCTCTGGAGATTTATTAAATCTAACTTTTCTAAAATTCTTTTTTTTTTTTTAAACCCTTGTACTTCGGTGTATTGTCTCATAGGTGGAAGAGTGGTAAGGGTGGGCAATGGGGGTCAAGTGACTTGCCCAGGGTCACACAGCTGGGAAGTGGCTGAGGCCAGGTTTGAACCTAGGACCTCCTGTCTCTAGGCCTGACTCTTACTCCACTGAGCTACCCAGCTGCCCTTTTCTAAAATTCTATTCACCTCCTTAATGTCTTTTTTTTTTTTTTGGTTAGATTTATCTAGTTCTGAAAGGAGAAAGTTGAAGTCTCCTAGTAGTATAGCTTTACTTTCTAACTAGTCCTTTAGCTCATTTAATTTCTCCTTTAAAAATCTGGAGGTGCTACCATTTGGTGTGTATATGTTTAGGTTTGATATTACTTCATTATCTATGGTGCCTTTTATCAAGATGTAATTTTTCCCTTATCTCTCTTAATTAGATCTATTTTTGCTTTAGCTTTTGTCTGATATCTGCTACCCCTGTTTTTTTTTTTTTTTTTTTTACTTCAGGTGAAGCATAAGATTCTGCTCCAGCCTCTTACCTTTATTCTATGTGTGTCTCCTTGCTTCAAATGTGTTTCTTATTAACAATATGTCATAGAATTCTGGTTTTTAATCCACTCTACTATCCACTTCTATTATAGGTGAGTTCATTCCATTCACATTCACAGTTATGATTATAGAATGCTTATTTCCCTCCATCCTATTTTCTCCTTTTTATCCTGCACTTTTAATCTGTTCCTCTTCATAAGTGTTTTGCTTTTAACCATTGCCTTTCCCAATTCACTCTCCCTTCTATAACCCTTTCTTATTCCCCTCCTAATTCCCTATAGGGAAACATAGGTTTCTGTACACAACTGAGTATGGTTGTTATTTCTGCTCTGAGCCAATTTCAAAGCATTGCCTATCACCACTCTCATTCTCCCTTCCATTATAATAGTTTCTTCATGCCTCTTTAGATGAAATAATTTACCCCATTCTGTCTCTCCCTTTTCTCTTCTCCCAGTGCAATCCTCTTTTTACTCTTTTTTTTTTTAATTTCAATATCATGTCACCCTAGTCAATTTATTCTTTGTTTTAAAACCCTTACCTTCCGTCTTGGAGTCATTACTGTGTATTGGCTCCAAGGCAGAAGAGTGGTAAGGGTAGGCAATGGGGGTCAAGTGACTTGCCCAGGGTCACACAGCTGGGAAGTGTCTGAGGTCAGATTTATTTGAACCTGGGACCTCCTGTCTCTAGGCCTGATTCTCAATCCACTGAGCTACCCAGCTGCCCCCTAGTCAATTTATTCTTGCACCTTCTATCTATGTATATTCCTTTTAATTGTCCTAATAATGAAAAAAAATTTTGAGAGTTACAAGTATCATCTTCCCATATAGGAATATAAACAATTTGGACTTATTGATTCCTTTCACCTTTCTCTTTCTTTTTTGCCTTCTTATGATTTTCTGGAGTCTTTTATTTAAACATCATATTTTCTGTTTTTTTTCATCAAGAATGTTTGGAAATCCTCTATTTCACTGAGTACCCATTCCCCCCCCCCCCCGAAAGAATATACTTAGTTTTGCTGTATAGATGATTCTTGGTTGTAAACCTACTTCCTTTGTCTTCCAGAATATCATATTCCAAGCCTTCTGATTCTTTAATATAGAAGTTGCTAAGCATCCTGTGTAATCCTGACTGTGGCTCCATGATATTTGAATTGTTTCTGTCTGGCTACTTGTAATGTTTTTTTTCTTGGTCTGGGAGCTCTGGAATTTGGTTATAAATTTGGTTATAAATATCCCTGGGAATTTTCATTTGGGGATCTTTTTCAGGAAGTGATTGGTGGACTTCTTTTAGTTTCTATTTTATTTTCTTTTTCAAGAATATCAGGATATCTAGTTGTGTTTTTTTTTTTATTAAAAAAAAATTTAAACCTTTACCTTCCACCTTAGAATCTATACTGTGTATTGGTTCCAAGGCAGAAGAGTGGTAAGGGTAGGCAATAGAGGTCAAGTGACTTACCCAGGGTCACACGGCTGGGAAATGTCTGAGGCCAGATTTGAACCTGGGACCTCCCATCTCTAGGCCTGGTTCTCACTCCACTGAGCTACCCAGCTGCCCCCTAGTTGTTTTTTTTATTAAATTGGGACTTTCAGGTAATCTAATAATTCTTAAACTCTCTCTCCTGAATCTATTTCCCAGGTCAGTTGACATATCACATTTATATACAATAGAAATCTCATGAAGGATATATTGTGGAAGATGGCATGTTTTGATTTAAAATCAGATTCCAACCTTGTCTTCTTTGGCTGTGTATTGTGTAAGTGGAAATTTTATATCCTTTAGACTTCATCTCCCAGAATTCTTACCTCGCCCCAAATTTCTCTTTTCCTTTCTGTTTACCAGCATCTTTTACATGATCGTATATAAGTTTTGGGTAACGCCTTCTCACACGCTCCTCCATGTGAGTGGTGAGTGCTCTAGTTAAATATTAATAAATCTTTATAAATATTATACTTTGGAGATTTTGAATATGAATTTTAAAATCTACAGGATAGTGTAATTGCCTATTTATGTATATATAATCTCTCCCATTCAAATGTAAGCTTCTTCCTGGAAGGAATAGTTTGCTATTTTCCTTTGCATATTTAGCTTAAGCACAGATTTATCACAAAGTAAGTGATGAATAAATGCTTGTTTTGTTTTGTTTTAAACCCTTACCTTCCATCTTAGAATCAATACTGTGTGTTGGTTCTAAGGCAGAAGAGTGGTAAGGGTAGGCAATGGGGGTCAAGTGACTTGCCCAGGGTCATCCAGTTAGGAAGTATTTGAGGTCATATTTGAACCCAGTATCTCCCATCTCTAGGCCTGGCTCTCAATCCACTGAGTCACCCAGCTGCCCTCTAAATGCTTGTTTTGAATGGGTGAAGCTTTGCATCCAGGTTACCTGGGGAACAATACCATCCAATGTCCTTGCAGAGAGAAGAACAGTTGCCTACAAGTGTGAGAAGTTCCTGACAAGATCAGCTTTTTGAATTTAAGTTTCAACCTCATGTCCATAAAGCCTGGAGAAGAAATGCCAAGAGCCAGTGTATGGCAGAGTTTGGTGCTCTTGGAAGAGCCCTAAGGATCTTAGGATCAGTTCAGAGGGAATCCCTGGAGTGGCCATTGGCACAATCCAGCAGGGAGACAAGGAGGAAGATTCTCTGGAAGGGGGGATAGAGGGACTGGACATGGGAGCACCGAGACACAAGTTACAGGTCTTTAATTATACAGAACAACTCCTACTAGAAAAAGGGGCCAACCAAGAGCAGTCATTTTAATACACTGACATCCACAATGGACTGAGGCAGGATCCCCCAAACAAAATATTTAAATAAGGAGCCTGTTCTCCCCAGGAGCAAGAAAGGAAGCCAAGGGACATCCCTCCCCCTTTGCCCATCCACCCAGCAAAAAGGATGGAGGAAGGGAGGGAGGAAGGACCTTTAGAAGAGGAGATACTGTTACCACAATGAGGAAAATGGGGCATTTGAGCTGTGAGAGCAGGAAGGCAGGAGAACATTATCCTTTCTCCCACTAGAAGGGCTGCCTGTGGGTGGATCATAAAAGTCATGCTAGCTCAGGACCGTGGGTTATTCTATAAATTGATACCAGAATTATAAGATGCATGTGTTCGCAGAGGGGAGAACAACAGAGACAGATAAGAGCCTATTGTAGAATTGTATAGCTATGAGGAGTACGGTTACCTGGGTGATTTTCCTCGGGTGTCTCTATTTTTGCTAGTTATGGTTGTATATGTTCCTGGAAAAGGTCTTGTTCATTATGCTGTGCTATAAGTTGCTTGAGTTCTGAGACACAAAATACTCTAATGAGTGGGACTTTGGGCCACAAGGAAATTCATATTTTCATAATTACTTCTCCTAAGCTCTCCCATTTCTGTTTTCTCAACTCTAGCTATGTAAGCAGTTTTAAAACCCTAGCAGCCAGGGCCTGTAGGACCTGACAATCCTTAAATCAGAATTCAAAGAAATTCTGATCCGATTGGGCTCAGAAAAGTTTATGCCTATTCTTTCCTTATAAATAGAAAGTTTGCTAAGAAGTCAATCATGTAAATGATATAACAAGGAAATATTCTAACCAACTTGATATTAATATGAAAATAATAAACTCATACTTCTTTAAGAATTTTTCATAATTTAAACCTTTACTTGGTTGTCTCACTTTCTCTCTAATTGGTTTGAATTACATTTTACTATAAGCATCATTTCTGTAGGTTCAATTATTTAAAATTTGTTTTAAAAAAATGTTTCTTTTCCTCCACAACCAATAGTGAAGAGTCTAATAACCAATATATCATTTTAATATATTACTTGTGAATTTCTTAATTACCGAAACTGTTTTTCCTAGCACATATCTTCACAATATTTATTTAGTCAAGGAACGCCAAAAAGAGAAAGAACTGATCCATGTTAAATGAAATTCATGGAGAATCCAGATCTGTAGCTGGCCATTTTATAAAAAAAAGAGACTGAGGTTAAGAGTGGTTAAATGACTTGTCTAAGGTCATCTACCTAGTACATGGAAGAATCTGTTCTCAAGTCTTCAAGCATACATCTCTTCCAGAATACCATCATGCCAGGGAAGAACCAGAGAATTCTTTAGCTGTTCAGAAGCTATTCAGATCCTTGCTCAAGAATCCACAATATTTCAAACCAAATACTTAATCAATATTGAAAAGAACCAGCTTTGGAAAAGCTAAAAATCTGACTCTATACAAGAGTGAAATCTTCCCTATCCATCACTTCCTTTACTGGACTGATTTAGTCCATAGTATGAGATATGAGTTTCAGAAATTGAGCAACTCACTGTCTCACTTTTAAGCTTTTTGTCTGGAATGGCTTCCTAATGATCAAGGGAGATAATTATTTATTGTTATTTTTCTTATTATTTGTGGGAAGCCAATAAGAGAATAGATAAAAATCTGAGACTCCTCTTTTGACCCCTTTTGTGATCCTTGTGATTTCTTCTTGAAAAGTATTACGGCCTTACTGAAAAGCTTTAAGTTCCTATCAAACCTGAATTTAAAGGTTAACACTGTTAACACAGCAAGGAATGCTGCTGCCTGGTATAGCTAAGGCCAAGATACTCCCCAACTTGGCTTTCTGATAAGAACCTAGTCAAAATTTAGCCTTAGCCTTGGTCTATTCTAAAGCCAATGTTTTATGTTTTGATGTGACATAATTTGTAACTTCTGCGCATCTGCAAAGTTTCAGGAGGGGTTCTTTTGTGTAAAATGAGTCTTGAAATATATATATAATAAACTCCATGCTCCTGGAGCCAGAGCTGGAAGCATGAAGTAAAAGACATTTCCCTTGTCTGGTCCTTATTTCCTTATCAACTAAACTGTCATCAGATTATCAGAGATGATAAAGAGATCTCCACAATTATTGTCTACATATGTACATGCATAATACATATATCAATCAACAAAACAAAGATGATCTGCCTTTTTTTTTTTTTTGGGCATCTTGTAAACAAAGCAACTGAATTTTTCTCTCCTAGTTAATTCAATATTATATAGTCACACTCTTAGTGTGTTGATTTAAAAACAGGTCATTCTGGTAGCTTTACCTAAGTATGTGGAAAGAACATTAAAACTTGACAATAGACTTTTAGTTTCTTCTGGGCAAAAAACTACACTCAATGTAAGAGTAAACATGTTGGTGATGAAATCAACTAACAAAGAGGTAAGTAAACAGAGGAAGTATACATATCCTGGACTATTCAGTGGTGCCTTGATACGAGCACCTTAAATCACCAGCAATTTGAGATATGAGTAGTCACAATTGGGATTTTTGCTTTAAGTCACGAGTGGATATTTGAATCACGAGCTTTAGCCACCCTCCACTAGATAGCCTGCTGAATGTTTGGTTTCACAAGTTACACGAGGCTGTCTCATTTAGTTGAATGTTTATCTGGTCTTACGAGCATCTATATTGAATTGCTTTTGCTTGATGTTGAGGATCTCCTCAAGAAGCACAGTGAGGAACTGAGGACAGAGGAATTGGAATTACAGGAGCCTGAGGTGGATGAGGTAATCAGTACAAACGAGATTAAGGAAATGTTGAGGATTTGGGAAAAAATTTAAACAGTTTATTGAAAAGACACACACAGAAAAAGTTGCAACAGGTTCTGTCTTGGAGCTGTCACGATACTTGTTTCATGCATTATCGAAACATTCTGAAAGGGAGGAAGAAACAAACTTCCATGGAAAGTTTTTGGGGGGCTTGAACAGATTAATTGAACTTCCATTTATTTAAATGGGGAAACTCGATTTGACACAAGCAAATTGAGTTACAAGCTTGGCCATGGAAAGAATTAAACTCGTGTCTAGGTGCCACTCTACTGAGAAATCTTCTAGCTTTCAGTGATGATTTAGTCATCGAGAAAGTGACCTTAGCATATTCATTTTCACTTGGATGAATTAAAAAAGCATCAAGCATTTACTAAACCCCTACTGTGTTCCATATATTTACCATGAGCAAGAAACAAAGATGGAGCAAGGCTCAGTCTGGGCCTTTAAGGAATTTCTTCTTATTGGGATGGATTTGGTGATGGCTATAGCAGCCCTGTCTAATCCCATATGTAAGATCACAATCCATCTTTTAGAGAGCAGACACTACCCTTCCATCATCTCTGTAAGCTAGCACTTTAAGCATCTTGTACTTTTGTGGCAAATCAGACACTAGTGATAAGTAAATTAGGAGGAGTGGCCCTCCTTCAGATAATCAGCTCCTTTGATAAAGAAGGGAAAATTCCTGCTGAGGAGCAATCAGCAATTCAAGACAGAACTCTTGCCCATTTGGGGAAAGTATCTTCATTACAAGTGGAATACAGTTATAGCCACACTGGGAATCCAACAGGGAAACTGCTCATCATTAGACTACATCAATGAGTTCCACCAAATGAGCTCAGGAGGTAATACTAGTCAGAGATGTTTTGAAAGGGCTTCAGTAAGCTCTTCAAAGAATAACTTAGCAATGAATGAATGAATGAGTATTTATTAAGCATTGCTTTTTTCCAAGCACTGTGCTAAGTGTTAAGGATATAAACGGTGAAAAAAAATACACAATTCCTACTCTTTCTTTCTAATAGGGAAGACAACTCATGGGTTTCAGTTGAAAGTCAATAGAAGATCCTTGTGATCGCCAATGTGCCAAGTGCGAATCTACAAAGAAGGTGGTAATATATCTTCTTTGATGTTATTACCACAGATAAAGCCATTTCCATTTCTAATGTTAAACCATTTGACAGAACTATACTTTGGTGTGGGAACTTTCATTTCTGAGACTTCTGTAGCTGTGACTGATAAAGAATTTGGGGTTATGGCATCTGAAGAAGTAGTTTTCAGATAGTAAATCCTCTAAGGTGGATTCTCTGAACAATAGTTGTGGGGGCTGAGCTAGAAGGAGAACTGATGGTCTGGGGTGGGGAGGGAGTTGCTAATTGATGGGGCTATTGGGCTCAGAATCCTGGACTGTCACCATCTAGACTTTATTTTTTTTTAAATTTTTTTTAAAACCCTTAACTTCTGTGTATTGGCTCCTAGACAGAAGAGTGGTAAGGGTGGGCAATGGGGGTCAAGTGACTTGCCCAGGGTCACACAGCTGGGAAGTGTCTGAGGCCGGGTTTGAACCTAGGACCTCCCGTCTCTAGGCCTGACTCTCAATCCACTGAGCTACCCAGCTGCCCCTCCATCTAGACTTTAAAGGAGGTAATAATAAGGCAATTACTGGAGACATGGTAGCTTTATTTTATATCACCATGTAACTGAATGGCCACCTGGAGGATAAGAAGTAGGGGCAGACTGAAGATAAAAAAGGAATAGTTTGAGCTATTGGGGCAGTAGGACAGTCCTGAACCCATCTAGCCAGGAGTCAATCAGAGATTAGAATCTCTCATAGGAAAGCAGGATGAGACTTGCTATGTCAGTACATCCATTGTAACACTCCTGGTTATCTAGCCCAGCAAAGCCAATGTGCCAAGATAGGAACTAGGAGAATCTTAATACTAGACAAGAGGCTCATTAAAGATCTTAGCCTCCCATGGTATACTATAGCAGATCACTATAAATGGATCTTACAATCAACCAGGATGAGAAAGACCGCCAAAATCAAAATTAAAAAAATCACTACCACCAAAGCACAGAATATGGGTTCATTCATGATTATATGCAGGGAGTGTTTGCCTAGTTTTTCTGATGCCAGAAGTCAGAGCAGATCAAATGGGCACAAAGCCTGACTGATCCCAAGGTCTTCTGAAATTATATTTTCTAAAACATAGAGTGAAGTGGGATGGTGCTATTCTAGAGAAAGACCATCACAGCTCCCTGGGAGAATGGTTGGTGTGGTAGGAAACTATCCCACCTATCTAATATAAGAGGGAGAAAGGGGTTGATAGAGCCCCAAAATGTAAATGAAAGAGAATCAGCTATACACAGGTGGAAGCAGGAGTACATAGATCCCTGGAACTATTTAAAGCATTAGGACAGACCCACAACAATGATATTCTTGAGAGGTAGTGGCAAAACTTTCCCTTGGTATAATGAAGATGGGAGTTTAGACCAAAACGTCAGAGTTAGGTCAAAATGTTTGAATTGGCACAGGGCTGTGATGGTGAACCTATGGCACATGTGCTGGGGATGGCACTCAGAGAGCTCTCTGTGAGCAGGCATGCTGAGGACCTGGTGCTCCAGTCCCTGAGGCACTGAATTCCCCAGAGTTCCTGAATTCCCCAGAGTTCCTCACTAGAAAGCCAGAGGGAGGCGCAGCTGGGCTGCTCCCCTGGCCCTCTCCCCAGGAGGAGGTAGTAAGCAGGTCTCTTCAGACAGCATCCCTGGAGGACAAGACTGCCCCACCCCATTCAGAATACAAAGGCCTCTTCATTACCTGACCAGAGTGAGATAGAAACAACTGATGTCTTTACTATCAGAAACAAATGGTGTCTTTACTATACAAAGTATTTTTTGGGATTTGGGATGTGTCTTTTGAGTTTGTACTTTTAAAATGTTCAAAACTATAGTCTAGTGATTTAGGAATAAGTTTTATGAAGCTGAGACTGGCATAGGGAATGGTCATGTGAATGAGATTGTGAGAGAGAAGAATATGGTTTGAGAATAGTTAGAAAGTGTCCAGACTTTGACTTTTCCTGCATGGGTGTTGAGTAAGAGAAGTATCTGCATGGGAGATTTGGGCAGAGTATGATAGAATAAGTGAGCTCCCTTGAACTTGAAGCCCTGGAATGCTGGGATTAGAGAAACAATGGCTATAAAGATTTAGGCAGGGGTCGTGAAGGAATATGGGTGCAGGTAAGTAAAACAAGTCATTATTCTATTCTAGGTCCCAGTGGCCCCACTTGTTAGAGATGGAATTACTTTATGTGCTGTGATGAATCCAGAAGACTATGAGCAACTTGAGAGGAGGGACTGTTATGGTTTATTCCTTGTTCATTTTGGTTTGTTGTTTGTTTTGTTTTGGTGTTTTCCTTTCTTTGTATCTCTAGTGCTTAGCATAGTATCTGGCACATAGTAGGTTCTTAATAATGCTTGGAGCCTTGACTGTGATGAGAAACTGGCAGGACCTGGCAGATAGCAGGTTCTTAATAATGTTTAGAGACTTGGCTGTGATGAGAAACTGTCAGGATCTGGCACATAGTAGGTTCTTAATAATGTTTGGGGATTTGGCTGTGAAGAGAAACTGGCAGAATCTGGCACATAGTAGGTTCTTAATAATGTTTGGGGATTTGGCTGTGAAGAGAAACTGGCAGAATCTGGCACATAGTAGGTTCTTAATAATGTTTGGGGATTTGGCTGTGAAGAGAAACTGGCAGAATCTGGCACATAGTAGGTTCTTAATAATGTTTGGGGATTTGGCTGTGAAGAGAAACTGGCAGAATCTGGCACATAGTAGGTTCTTAATAATGTTTGGGGATTTGGCTGTGAAGAGAAACTGGCAGAATCTGGCACATAGTAGGTTCTTAATAATGTTTGGGGATTTGGCTGTGAAGAGAAACTGGCAGAATCTGGCACATAGTAGGTTCTTAATAATGTTTGGAGANTATACACATATATACATAAAACCCTTACCTTCCAGAAGAGTGGTAAGGGCTAGGCAATGAGAGTTAAGTGACTTGCCCAAGGTAACACAGCTGGGAAGTGTCTGAGGTCAGATTTGAACCTAGGACCTCCTAACTCTAAGCCTGGCTCACAATCTACTAAGCCACCCAGCTGCCCTAAAAAATAGTCATTATATTAAAAATCTGATGTTATGGGCCTATTCCACACCTGTGGATTGACCTCTCCCCAGTCTCCCCCATCCCTACTTACACTTTTGCAAAGAGTCTTAGAGAAGTAGTTTCTCATTTCTTCTCTGGGGACAAGCTTGTTCTTGACAATTTCAGAACATTCATTTTCGAGAGTTGGGTGGTTGTTTTTATTTCCATTTATATCCTTGTGGTCATCATGCACATTATTTTCCTGACTGCTTACTTTACTTTGCATCAGTTCATGTAAGTCTTTCCATGATTCTCTGTATTCGTTAGGCTTATCATTTCCTCCAACAAAGTAAGTTCATAACATAATTTATTTAGTTATCCCTCAAAAAATGGATATCAGTTTTTGTTTCTTAGTTGGGGGATGTCTGTTCTCGTTGTCTCCCTGAGAGTTTTGAGGCTGAAGTCCAAGAATTTTCAACTGAATATTAACAAAGATGAAAGATCACTATCACTATTTCTCAACAACTCTTCAAACAATAAAATATTTGAAAGCCAGAACCAAACGGAGCATCAGCTCTAGTAGGAACTCTGGCTTCAGTGTCAGTTCCCTGATGAGCAGGAGTTAATGAGGCTGCTACTAGGTCTGGTGGAGTTCTTGATAGCCCTGTCCATTTTAGAATCTAGGGAGCCTTTTCTACTTAGAGCTAAGGGAGATATTTTACTGAGTTCCCTAGCTGAAATACAGATCACATTTTCCAACAGACTCACAGTCTCAGAGTTGGAAGTGATCTCAGATCAAGAGAATTTTTAAAAGGTTTAAAAGACTTTAACCATGAAAGAATACTAAACTTGGTAAAGCACTATCCAAGAGAAATTATCTAGGGTTTTAATCTGTCAAATCAGAAATATGTCACTTAAATTTATATTCCTACTGTTTAGGCTGATAGAATGTAATGTTTTTGTGGGGTAGGTATTATTTCATTATTGTGTTTTGTATTTGGAATACTTATTACAGTGTGTGGCACAGTCTTTTTTAAAAACCCTTACCTTCTGTCTTAGAATCAAGATTGTGTATTGATTCTAGTGCAGAATAGTGGGATGGGCTAGGGAATGGAGGCTAAGTGATCTACCCAGGGACACCAGCTAAGAAGTGTCTGAGGCCAGATTTGAACCTAGGACCTCTTTTCTCTAGACCTGGCTCTCAATCCACTGAGCCACCCAGCTGCCCCATATAGTAGACTCTTACTAAATGATTGTTGATTAATTGATCCGATTCAACCTTTATCTGAACATAAACACCTCAATGACCTTTATAGCCTCTGTCACCATTAAATCTTTCTCCTACCCTTTTTTAGGTTTTCACTCTTCTCTTCTGGTTCTCCTGTTACCTGACATACTACTCCATCTTGGTCCATTACCTCTCTATAACATCTTATTTTGGTAATCTCATCAGCTACTATGGATTCAATGATTATCTTCACACAGATGATTCCTAGAATTATATATCTAGTGCTTGTTTCTCTGTGCCATCTCTTTCCCATCTGCCTTTTGGATATCTCAAAGCTGGATATTCAATAGACATCTCAAACTTGGCATGTCTAAAACAGTCCAAAGTAGTTTCAATCTAAGGTAATTTTAGGGTGCAGAAGGAGGCATTAACAATTGGAGGCATGAAGAAAAGTTTCATGCAGAAGGTGGTGGTGAAGCTGACTTGAAAAAAAACTTGGGGTTCTAGCAGTCAGAGATGCATTCTAGGAATAGGGAGAGCCATCTCTTAAATAATATGTTCTAGGATTTGGTCAGGAATTGAAATTAAACTTACTTCCAGTTCTTTTGGTGCCCTAGGATATATTTCCTTTAGGTTTGGTGACTTGAACTCATAAAGGGCAGGTAAAAGACTCTATTTCAATCACCCATCACATTATAGATTCCAACTTTCTATTAATGTGCCTTTTCTAGGACAAAGATGATTCTTCTGGGAGAGGAAACAAATTAAGAAATGAGAATAGAATTCTGCCATTTCTGTTGTCCATTATCATTATCCTTTCCACCTGAAAAAGAGGTTGACTTTTCTTCCCCATTTCTTATATAATTTGTATTAAGACCTTTTTGTTTGTTTTTCTTAGCTTTTCTTGACAGTCTGGGCTCTAATTATCAGCATCTCTTGTTACTGGACTATACCCTGATTTTTTATTCATCCTCTATTATCTCTTCTTTTTTCTATCTTCTGTGCATCTTTTTGAAATCTTTATTTATACGTAATTTCCTAAACATTCACACTGTCTTCTTTAGGCAATCGCCCATTTAGCTCATTTATTATGGTTCATCATCAATATTTCATTCTTAAGAGTTTTACTCCTTTCTTGTCCTGACTTCCCCTCTAGAATTTAATTTTAGCCTATAGATCCTACCTCTCTATTCTCTGAGCTTTTAGAATCTGCTTTCTCAAAATCTAGAGGCATATCATATTATGTTCAGCATTCCCTTCTATCTTTATGACATATTCCAAGATAGAGTAGCTACTCCCCCTTAAAATCCCCATCATTTCCACATCAGCATCTACTTCTTTATTGATAAGAATCAAATCCAAAATAAAAGTTCCACTAAGAGGAGCCCCCAATTTTTGAAAATGAAATTATCATTAAGGCACATTAATAAAATATTCTCTTTAACAGAGAATTCCAGCAGATATCTGGATAATTGAAATTCTCCATCATTACTTCATGCCAACCTCATAATCTGCTCGCAAAACTGAGGGCAGCTAAGTGGCACAGTATATAGAGCACTGGTCCTAGAGTCAGGAAGGCTTGAGGTCAAATTGAGCCTCAGATACTTACTGAGGTACCCTCAGCTATGTAACTTAACTTACTGGTCACTTATTATGTGACCCTGGGCTGTTTGCCTCAGTTTCCTTTTTTAATGAGAATAATAACAACACTTCTACTCCAACCATTTCACAAGGTTGTTGTAAGACTAGGATAAGATATTTGTGGGGGCAGCTGGGTAGTTCAGTGGATTGAGAGCCAGGCCTAGAGACAGGAGGTCCTAGGTTCAAATCCGGCCTCAGACACTTCCCAGCTGTGTGACCCTGGGCAAGTCACTTGACCCCCATTGCCCACCCTTACCACTCTTCTGTCTTGGAGACAGTACACAGTATTGACTCCAAATGGAAGGTAAGGGTTTTTAAAAAAAGATATTTGTAAAGCACTTTACAAACCTTAAAATACTAAATAAATATTAGGTATATGATTATTGTATCCATATTTATTTCTTTAAATTCAGGTGATCTATAATATGATCCTTCTATGGCAATATCAATATTGTTACTGAATGTTGCTCTTGACAATTTTACAAAAATTTAGATTTGGACCTAATCTGACCTCACTATAAATACCCAACATGTATTTGTCTACTCTCATCTTGAAGATCAATAAAAGGGAATTCACTTCCTCTGGAGGTGATCCATTCCCTTTGGGGACAACTTTGTACTTGTTTTTCCTGACATCAAAACAAAAATTCTCTTTTTTGCAAATTCCAACCACCTTCCTTTGGAATTCTATAGAACAAGACTTTGTTCCAAGGCTTCAAACCTTCAAATACTTGAGCTTAGCTATCATGTCTTCCTTGAGTCTTATCTGAACTAAATACTACTTCCAACTCTTTCCACTAATTCTCACATGACTTGATCTCAAGATCCTTCATCATTCTTGTTTTCCCCTTGTGCATCCTTTCAAATTTTTCAAGGTCCTTCTTAAACTAAACTTTTTATTCCAGAGCTGAACCCAATACTCTAGATGTGGTTTGACTAGGGCATAGAGTGGAGGGACAGCCACCTACTTAGGAATTCTGCTTCTCTTATGAAGCTTTAGCTTTTTTGGCTGTTGCATCACACCACTGATTCATCTTGAGCTTACAGTCTGCTAAAAACAAAATTACAGAATTTGAAAATTGCAATAGACCTCAGCAGCCATTTACTATAACCTAGACATGAAGCAATTTCTACCATAAATACTCTTCTGGGACACTGCCAAGGAGGGAGAACCTATCACCTCTTAAGGGAAGTCATCTCACATTTGGACAAATCTTATTGCTAGGAAGTTTTTCTTGTCATCAATCCTAAATCTACCTCTTTGGAATTTCTATCCATTGATCCTAGTTCTGATGTCTGGGTAGAATCAGAATAATTCTAATCCCTCCTCCACATGAAATACTAAAGAACTTCACATACCTGAGAACAGTTATTGTGTTCTGCCTGATTCTTCTTTCATCCAGCCTGTAATTGCCCAGTTCCTTGAACCAAGTCTTATTTGTCATGAACTCCTGCCATTTCCCTCCTCTGGCCACTGTTCATTTTTTCAGTGTGCTTCATAAACTATGCTGTTCAGAACTCAATACAGTATTTTAGATGAAGTCAATCAAGCAGAGATGGAGTACAGTGAGATCTGTTTCTGGAAGATATACCCCTATTAATACAGCCCAAGATTGCATTAGATGTTTTGGCTGCTACATCATGCTTGTACTCCACTTAAATCCTCCAATCCTTTTCAGAACAACCACTGTCTATCTATGCCTTTTATCCCATATTACATTTGCAGAATTGATTTTTTTTTTGGTACCATGTATAAGACAAAACATATTTATCCTAATTGGATTTCACCTTATTAGATTTAGCCTAATGTTCTAGCCTGTCAAAATCCTTTTGGATCCCGATTCTGTCATCCAATGTGTTGGCTTTCATTCTCAGCTTTGGGCCATCCTTAAACATGATGAACATATCATCTGTGCCTTTATCCAAGTCATTGATAAAAATATTACATGGCACAGGACCAAGTACAGATACCTAGGACACTCCATGAAAGACCTCCTGCCAGGCTGGCACTAAACCATCAATACCTACTCTTTGAATCTGGTCATGGGATCATTTTTGAATCTATCTGATTGCATTATCATCTAATCCATATTCTCTCTATCTTCTTCCTGAGAATAATATGTGATACCTTATCAAAAGGTCATTCATCTTGATTGCCACTGAATGTATTAACTATACCGCTCCTCCTAGCCTTGTGTAATCTGAAGAGCTGATGAGCATCTTGTCTAAAGCTCTACCCAAATGCTAATGTATCATGTTTAACTCCTCGGTTTTTATAATAAACAATGATGCCACCCCAGTCCCTGCCCATTCTTTTGGATAAATTATACACTTCTAGAGCTTTATTATGGTCAAGGATTACATCTCCTGAAGTCTCAGGGATACCTAAAAGTTCAAATTTGCTTCTTTGCATTAGGATGTCTCATTCAGCTTGCTCATTACCCATTTATATTTTGTGTATTTTAATAGATACTTATGGTTATGGGTTTTATTGCCGGCCCATTTTTTGGATTTTGTCTCCTGTAAATTTCTGTGTATTTCTTTGCTATTCTTCTTCCTACATTATAACTACTCTTTTGTTGTTTCTAGTAAGATTAAGTAAGAGATCTTGGCAGTTTTCTTCCTTTCCCTTCCTTTACAGTTTAAAGTCCTCTTGATTAGATTGGTAAGACTTCAAACATATATTCTTAACTGCCCTGGTTATACTTCCTCTCTAACCATAAATCTATCATTCCTATATTTTAAACCTTGATCTACAAATTCAAATGCCATTATTGGATATTACCTTTTTAACTACCTGTTCTCTTATCAAAGTTATTTTTTTCTTCTGAAGCCCTTGCTATAAATCGGTATCATTGATAGAAATAACACCCATGTCCCTAAGGTCTTCAATTTTTTGCCCAGGATTTAATAATCTTTAGAAATACTTTCCAATAATAGCTAACGTTTGTATAGTTATTAAAGGCTTATAAAGCATTTGATTTGATCCTCACAATAACCCTTGGAGGGAAGTGCTAGTAGTCTAGGATTTTAACTTGTCAGAGCAATGAAATATTGGATATTGCCCATTTTTACAGATGAGAATACCAAGGCAAACAGAGGCTAAGTGACTTGCCTAGGATTGTACTGCTAATAAGCATCTGAGATGAGATTTGAACTCTAGTCTTCCAGATTCCATGTCTAGTTCTATCTACTGCCTCTAGATTCCTTACGGAAGTGCCATTGTTGTCTCTGTGAATCACTAAACATGGGTAGGAATCATCTGGTTTGACAACTCTTGGGAAGTTTTCTATAATATCTTAGATATATGACCCAGCTAAGCAAATGGCCTCTCTCTTGTTGTCATCAGGTCAACAAATAGCTACCTCAGTGACCCTGAAAAGGGATCCTGACCCTTCTTATCTGATCCTATTTATCCCTTCTTCTTCTTCTGACTCTTTATTGTAAGAGAATACTCACACAAAGCCAAAACCCCAAAATTAAACTGTAAATATACTGTTGTGAAAGATAGTATGCTTCATTCTGTTTCTGACTCCAACAGTTCTTTCTTTCTCTGAAGGCAGATAGCATTTTTGTCATCTGATTTTTAATAGGAAGGAGGGAAAGAAGAAGGAAGGAAGGAATTAAGGAAGGAAGGAAGGAATTAAGGAAGGAAGGAAAAGGAGAGAAGAAAGAAAGGAAGGAAGGAGGGAAGGAAGGAAGGAAGGAAGGAAGGAAGGAAGGAAGGAAGGAAGGAAGGAAGGAAGGAAGGAAAGAAGGAAACAAGCTAGGCATTGTGCACTTTACTGATATGATCGTGCTTGATCCTCATAACAACTCTGGGAGGTAAATACTATTATTATACAGTAACAGACAGATATTAAGTGACTTTGACTTGCCCAAAGTCACACAGCTAGGAATTGTCTGAGGAGGGATGTGAATTCAGGTATGCCAGATTCCTACTCTACTCACCATGCCACCAACTACCTTACTTGATGAAAACTTAGAACCACAGCTTCGTTCCTTGGAGAACAAGGAGTTGATTTCTCCTGGGAGAAAGGGGAACCTTTTTAAACAACCCACTCTTCTTCCTTATGGGAATCATCCCTCTTCTGTTAAGAAACAAAAGTAGGCAGGAGACTCTTTGACTTGTATCTCATGAAAGCAAATATTTTTGTTTTAGTGCTGGACATGGTTCTCATTTTTTCCTCTACAGGACAACTCTG
Source organism: Gracilinanus agilis (assembly GCF_016433145.1). Lineage (NCBI taxonomy): Eukaryota > Metazoa > Chordata > Mammalia > Didelphimorphia > Didelphidae > Gracilinanus > Gracilinanus agilis. Next base: position 123,049,924 of record NC_058132.1, on the reverse strand, counting down.
GGTAATTTCATATCTGATTTTTTTCCCCTCTCATCTTGCGGCTATCTAATGGATTTGAAGTATGTTTCAAATTTCCTGTGGCGATCAAAGCTCCACAACAATCTAAATTCTGAGGACTTGACTTGGAACATTTAATTGAACGTTGAAAGCACTGGTCACAACAAATATTTGTGTGCTCTCTACGCAAAGTGATGCTCACCATCAAAGCTTCCACGCCTCTTGTTTTTTATTCTCACCTCCCCCACCACAAAACTCCTGTTCCAACTTCACTTTGCATGTTGATTTGTAGCTCTCCAGTGCACTTAGCATATAATGCATATTATTGATATATAAGTTTACGTTCTCATCATATCCTATTGTTAAAATGTAAGTTCTACACTGTTCTGGACTTTCTATACTCCACAGGAGCTTGGAAAAATGCTCTGCACACAGTAAGCACTCAATGGATGCTTGTTAAATTGAATTCTAATGAGGTAGTATCAGAATTTCTATATTTTTATAGACCAAGTGCCTTCATTGCATTCTGAACATTAGATGAATTTTCCTTTATTACCAACATTACCATTTCGGTAAGTTTTTTTTAGACTGATTAACTTTGGAGTTGGTTTGAATTCAGTGTTATGAATTCAGACACCAACACATTTTCAGATTGCAAGTAGAGAGAGACAGATGCAATGTAAATATATTGTGCATTAGTAGTTTCTAGAGGGTGACCCCCCTTTCAGATGAGAGTAAGATCATTCCACACCCAGTAAGAGGGATGTGAAACTTTAGTTTATTAATATTATTAACTTAGAATATTAACTTAACTAAATGGCATTGGGTAGAGTATTGGGCCTGGAGTTAGGAACACGAGTTCAAATATGGCCTTGGACAATAACTGTTTGATTCTGAGTGAGTCATTTAACCTCTGGCTGCCTCAGTTTCCTCTATTATAAAATGAGGATAATAAAACACCTACCTCATTAGGTTGTTGTGAGAATTAAATGAGATAATATTTGTGAAGTGCTTAGCACAGTGCTTGGTACATAGTAGATGCTTTAATAAATGCTTATTCCTTTCCTAAGGCATAGATTGCCTCTGTAACTTTTCTCTAATCACTCATTTGCTTAGACCAATGGAGAACCTTAGAGTTAAATGAAAACAAACTGGACAACTTTGAGCCTCAGAGCTGGTAATTATGAAGCAAATTGCTTACCTGGTTAATGCCTTGCTGCAGACATGAAGATTTGGGAAATAGACTGGCCGGTCATTATGATTTAGAATTAGGATTGGGGATCTAGACTCTAAATGATCACTCTATTGCAAATATCAATAATATGGAAATAGGTCTTGATCAATGACATGTAAAACTCAGTGGAATTGCTTGTTGGCTACAGAAGGGGGAAAGGAGGAGGGGAGGGAAAGAACATGAATCATGTAACCATAGAAAAATATTCTTAATTAATTGATTAATTAATTGAAGTTAATTAAAATTAAAAAAAGAATTAGGTCTTTCTCTGAGTGGACAAAGGCCTGATCTAAGAAAAACTTAAAAGAAAAGCACAATGTAAACATGGAAAAATTTTCTTAATTAATCAATAAAAATTTTTTTTTTAAATTAAAAAAAAAACAATAAAAGGATAAACTTCTGGTCTTACCACCTATATTCAGGAGGTTGTACAAGCCTCAGAGAGAAGGGCTTGAGGGAAAAAAAATGAGAGGCAACTATGGATATTCAGCTAAGCGTCCCTGCTCTCTGTGAAAGAATACAGGAATATTCCTGCCTCCGATGATAACAGCACAGCCTGAGGCTGGCAGAGGTGGCAGAGACTTCAACTTTCCATGGGTCAACAAGCCCAGGGAGCCACTCATCCAGCAGAGATGCCCCAGGTCTGTAAGCCTGCCTGAGCACAGCCACCCGCTGGCAGCGAAGCACAAGAGGAGAGAATGAATTCTATGAAGAGAGAAAGAAGGAAATAAGACATCGCGGCTGAAATCTAGTAATGACCTGCCTTGACCGTCCATGTGCCTTTTTACCATTGTTCTTTAAGCCTGTGCCCATTCTTCCTGTGGACACAGTGTGTTTTGGGGGAAATGCTCTCCCTGTTTGCGGGGGGGGGGTGGAATGCTTTGTAACGAGTGTTCTTGTTCAGTTATTGGAGCAGGAAAAGTGAGAAATCATTAGAATAAGGTGGCAAATGGCAGCNGGGGGGGGGGGGTGGAATGCTTTGTAACAAGTGTTGTTGTTCAGTTATTGGAGCAGGAAAAGTGAGAAATCATTAGAATAAGGTGGCAAATGGCAGCCTATGAAACTTTCAACCTGTCTCTAAGTAAATGCCTTTGGCAAGAGTTCATTGAGTCTACTTGTTGATTGATAATGGGAAACATACTGATAGAGGCTAAAAGTACTTTTGATTCATTTAGTATCTTTGGTCCAAAAGAGCTTTCAAAAACCTCTGTCATCTCATTCAGGGATTATTAGCGTCATAAGAAACCTTGAGTATTTTTTAAAGAAAATTGATCATAATTAATATAGTTGTGACAGAACAAGTTTCATCTGGGTATGTTGGTGAGTGCCTCTCGCCTTCTCAGTCTCTGTCCTGGGTCCCATGCACTGTCATGTTTCCCTTGTTTCCTTGATGAGTTGCCTTGTCCTTAGGTTGTTCTTTTTTTCTTTGGTCTCTGTCTCTTTCTCTGCATTTGCTCCTGCCTTTCTACAGAGCCACTTGGTTTTTGCATCCCCTTCCCCTTCCATGTGCTTTTTCCTCTGTCTCTGCATCCCTTAAAGTATATAATATCCTTATGTTAGAAATGTCTATAGACTCTGCGGCACAAAGTCCCTGGTTCATCTGGGGGAGGGATAGTGTGGCTGGAGCTACTGAAACAAATATGAAAATGAATATTCCCAGACTTAACAAAATGAGTAAAAATTCCCAGATCTAACACAATGAGTTCAAATTCTCAGTCCTAACAAAACGAATTAAAATTCCCAGATCTAACAAAACGAATTAAAATTCCCAGATCTAACAAAATGAGTTAAAAATCATTCAATTTGGAGCAGCTGGAAGGTTCAGTGGACTGAGAGCCAGGCCTAGAGATGGGTGGTCCTATGTTCAAATCTGACCTCAGACACTTCCTAGCTGTGTGACTCTGGGCAAAAGTCTTAACCCCCATTGCCTAGTCCTTATTGCTCTTCTGCCTTGGAACCAATACACAGTATTGATTCTAAGATGGAAGGTAAGGGTTAAAAAAAATCACTTGATTTTTAAAATATTTATTTTTATTCATAACCTGAAGCTATGCCTTCTGCTCTAATCATTTCCTCACTGTTCCTAATGTAGCTACTAATTATAGATTCATTCACCTAATAATACATGTATTGATTTGGGCAGCAGTATGCCACCTGTCTCTCCATTGCTTATCTAAGGAAGTGATTTCATGTTTCACTAAATCTTTTCTCCTTTATTTTGGGCCTGCTATTCCTCCTAGATGGCATGATAAATGATAATGGCGGTTGTGATAAATATAGCATTCCTGGCCAGACCAAGGGCAGTTACGTTGGTGATGGATTCAAATGAAACAAACATTTATGAAGCCCTTACTGTATTCAGAGCACGATAGGGATGACTGGTAGAGATACAGGGTTTTGGTAAAAATGTTTCCTGCCTTCATCATGTTTACTTTCTAGAAGGGGAATGTGACACATTCACAAGTGATCATGAGACAGAATGATACATTATAAGTATATAGGAAGGGGGCAAAGAATAATGAAGGGAATAATAGAATTAATTGACTAATAGAAGGGAAAGGGGGGATCAGGGAAGGCTTCATGGAGACTGGTGGCGTTGAATGGGCTTTAAAGAATGAACAAGAATTCGGCAGGTGGGGAGAGGGGAGGGCATTCCAAGGAAAGGTGCACCAGAAGCAAAAACATGGAACCAGGAAACACAGGGCGTACATTGGGGTTGGCAAGAAACCTAATTTGACTGGAATGTTAGCTACACAGAGGGATGCCATACAATCTATCTAGGGAAGCACTGCAATTTTAAAGTGTAGAGAGCTTTAAATGGCAGGAGTTTTAACTTAGTACACAATTAGGAGACATTAAAGGATTTTGAGCATGGTTAGTTGCATGGATAAGAAAAGTGAGAAATCATTCAAATATAGAGTATGACTGAAAGTTATGGGGCATAAGACTTGAGGAAACCTGTGCATGTCATATAAATGTTCAATTTGACATATAATTTCAAAGTTCTGTGCACTTAAAAAAATGAACTTAGAATCTAAAGGAAGACTTGCTTGCTTTGGGGATTAGATTTTCCTTAGATTCAATAATAAGTAGTAGTAAATGGGGGCAACTAGGTGGCACAGTGGGTAGAGTGCTGCAACTGAAGTGAGGAAGATTTCACTTCTCGAGTTCAAATTCGGCTTCAGACAGTTATTAGCTGTGTGACCATGGGCAAGCCACTTAACCCTGTTTGCCTCAGTTCCTCATTTGTAAAATGAGACAGAGAAGAAATAGCAAACCACTTTAGTATCTTTGCCAATAAAACCCCAAATGGGGTCATTAAAGAATTGGACACGACTAAACCATGACAACAACAGTTACTGGGAATGATGTTGGTATAACATGGATTAGAAATATCTTTGCATTTGAAGTTAGAGGGCTTGGGTTCCTATCTGGCTCTGAGTTCATAGTCTTTATTACTCCACTGGGTAAGTCACTTAATTTCTCAGGGTCTCAGTTTCCTCCTCCATAAGATAGCTGATCTTAGATGGTCTCTAAATCCTCTAAAATTTTCAACTCAAAATATTGACCATTCTGGGAAGGGGGAAGGAAGAGGGGAAAGAGACAACAAGAATCATGTAACCATGGGAAAAATTAAATTTAAAAAAATTTAAATTAAAAAAAATTGACCATTCATATTTGATAGATAAGATTTTATTGTTTCTTCATGAACTGACACTATGAGATAATCTCTTAGCAAGTCTGCCCCTGTCCCAATCAGGAGTTGGATTCACCTAGAGGTCTCTACTTCCTTCTGGTTTTGATCCACACTTTGAGCCCAAAGACACCAAAACCCAGCAGGCAGCTTAAGGCAGGGTAGAGGGGAAAACAGATCATCTGCTCTAAGGATCAAAGTTAATCCCATTCAATAGTTCAGTTTTTGCTGACTCTCTGCTTTCCTGGACTTTGGATCCTTTGGGCAGAGACCTTTGGTATTTGACTGTTCTTCCCAACTTTGCTGCTTTTCTGGACATGGTCTTTTTTTTTTTTTTCCTTTAGAATTACAGAATTTTCTGGAGTTCTCCTTTCTAGGATCCCAGACTTGGGCCCCTCTGGTGGGTCCTTTCCCATTGCCACTTTATGCCTCTTTGTGACAGACTTGAAAGATAGAGGGTAATTAACAGAACTGTGAGAAAATGGGGCAGAGTAAAGGAATTGTTCCCCAAATAGAACACTTCCTTAATCAGGCTTCTTACTACCATTAGTTGATCACAAGTTAATATTTCTTTTAAAATAAAATTAAATATGTTAGCCAGGTAAGTCACTTAACTTCAGTTGCCTAACCCTTACCGCTCTTCTGCCTTGGAACCAATATTTAGTATCAATTTTAAATTTAGGATTAAACTACATTTAAATTTCCACGGACAAAGACAAGTCTTTGTAAAATTAAGAGCATGAGGGAAAAAAAATTAGAATAGAGCAGACACATGAAATCTTAAAAAAAAAAAAAAAAGTTTTATTTTCCCCAGCCTTCACAGAAAGGTAGAAAGCAGAGAGATTTTATTTCTAGAGGCTGAGTCCTGGATGACCTGACATTCTCTACTTTCTTTTCTCTAGAAGCACCCTGTCCCCAACCCTGACCACTATAGCTCAGTGTTCAGAGTCAGTTCAAGTGCACAGCTATTTCAGGGAACTGATTCATCGCTGTTCTCTCTAGGGCCATTTTTAAAACCACAACCAAACCACCTTTGTGGGGGGAGAGAGGAGAGGGTGCTTTTGTCACAGGTGTTGGTTGTGTGTAGGTCAGTCTAATTTGCTGCAATAATGGAGTTGCTGATGATTACACAAGATCAGATTGAGGTCAGGGCCAACTGGAGAGGGACGTGGGGACAAGGGCCATTCCTGTAAAGGGGGAGAGGGGGATATTCAGGAAAAAGGACCAATCACACTCTATTCCCCAATGTTTTTGCACAGGTTAGATTAAATTAGGTTAAAATAGACAGCAAGGACTACTTTAAGGGGAAAAGAAAATACAAAAAACCAATAGTCTAATGAAGTATATGCAATAGTAAAAAAAAAATGGGGAAGGACAATCTCATGATATAACAATAATAACTATCAGACTCATATTATTTGTTCATTTCAAAGTATATTATAATACAGTATATAATGTAACGATTTTTTTCTAATAGTGTCAAAAATGAATAATAATTGCTACCATTTATATTAAACTGACTGTGAGCCAGAGACTGTGTTAAACACTTTATAAATATTATCTCGTTTAAATCTGACAACCCTGGGAAATCAGGTGTTATTATTATCCCCATTTTATAGTTGGAGAAACTGAGGCTAAGTGATTTACCCAGGGCAACACAATAAGCATCAGGTCAGATAGGAACTTAAGTCTTGTCCCTAACTTTTGCCTCTGTAATTTGTGGACTGATTGTCTAGCATCTAGCTAATATATATATATATATATTTTTTTTTAATTTTTTTTGTGATCGGAAATTTTTATTTAATTGATTAATTTAGAATATTTTCCCATGGTTACAAAATTCATATTCTTTCCCTTCCTTCCCTCCATCCCCCTCCCATAGCCAGGGATCAGTTCCACATGTGTTATTGATCAAGACCTATTTTCATATTATTAATATTTGCATTAGGGTGATCATAGCTAGCATATATTAGGAATTGGAAAGCCACTGCTCAGTCCTGTCCCTTTGACTGTGTCCATCCCCCAATTCACCACTGGTTGAGTTACTGAGAATATTGACCCACAGTGGGGCAAGTCCTACATTATTCTGGGTAAAGAGTCACTCATAAAAAAATGTGCTATCGATGCTTTGGGTTTGTTTATTAAAAAAAAACAAAACACCTTTTTTTTTTTTTTTTTAAACTTTCCAGTAAACTCGACCCTCTAACCCCAATCAATACAACTCTCTCTTGTAACAAAGGAAGTTAAGCCAAAGCAAAGCAACACATCAGTGGTGTATCCAGCAATGGAGAAGCAAGTTTGACCTCACTTAGAATAGTGAGTTGTACTAAGGGATGGCCCTGGGGGTGCGTGAGAGATCAAAAGAGGAAACTTAGGTTGTATCCAGGGTGTGTGCAGGAAGATGTTTAACAACTGGCTCAATAGAAAAAAAAATGTTTACCCACGACACATTTTTAAGTTTAATCTGCATTACTAACATTTTCTCCATCACCTCAAGTTTAGATCATCAATAAAATAACAACCGGAGCCTTAATTGGTAGCATTTGCCAATTTCCACAGTGTAAATGTTCACCCTGAAAATTTAACAATCAGCTCTGAGCCTGATTTAAGCTGGCTACAGCACACCCCTGATTGCATCTCACCTTCAGTGCAATAGTTATTTGTGAGACTGGCCTCCAAAATGAGATCATGGTCTCTTACTTATTATTACTCAACAATATCACATTGCACCCTCTCCCTGCTGCCCTCTCTCCACTGTAGAAGCTGCCAGCTTCTCCCCTGACACAAGTCAATCAACAAGAATTTATTGTAATTACTTGGTGCTAAGCACTGTGCAAAAATGTCTAACTAATAATAATATAGCGCTTACTATGCAAAGTGTTTTATAATTATCTCGTTTGATCAGCATAATAACCCTGGGAGGTGGTGCTGCAATTATCTCCATTTTACAGATGAGGAAACTGAGGCAGAGGTTAAGTGACCTTCCCGAGGTCTGGCAATATATCTGAGAGTGGATTTGAACTCTCGTGTTTTCCTGACTCCAGGCCTGGCACTCTATCTACCGTGCCATCTAGCTGCCAGCAAAATATGGACTACAGAAATGTAAAAAATGTAAAAATGTATACATGCAAAGTATAAACGCTATACATGGAAGTTAATCTCAGAGGGAAAGTAGGAGCAATGGGGGAGACCAGGAAAAGTGTCTTCAAAGAGGCAGAATTTGAGCTTAATCTTGAAGGAAGTCAGGGAAGTCAGGAGGGAGAACTGGAGGGCATTCCTGGCCTGGGAGGCAGCCAATAAATAGGTCCAGATGGGATACTGCGAGTGAGAATCATCAAGGCAGTGTGGGGAGGGGACCAGAGGGTAAGGAGACTTGAGAGGTAGAAAGCATACAGGTTGGGAAGAGATTGAAATGTCAAAGAGCAGAATTTCTATTTGGTTCTGAAGATAAAAAGGGACCCTAGAGACGAACAAATAGAGACGACATGGTCAGACATGGAGTTTTATATGTGTATAAATTGGTATATAATTATGTAAATTATATATAAATATACATCTATATATAACATATAATTAATAAATACAATAAATAAATATATGTATTTGTTATTTGTATTATTATATTTATAATTTATAATACAATGTTATATGTATTTCCCAATATATTTGTTATTATAAAATTTTATTATTTATTATATATAATATATAAATATATCTGCCTTTATTATAACTTATAATTTACTATTATAGCAACATTTACTTATTTATTTCCTGATTACATGTAATAACAAATTTCCAAACACATTTCCCTAAGTTATATGATCACTCTTATCTCCTTCCTTCCCCCTCCTGGTGCTGGCAGGTGATTTAATCTGGGTTATCCATGCATTATCATGCAAAACATATGTCCATATTATTGTTTTGAAATGTTATTATTATTTTTATTTATGCATATTATCATGCAAAACTTATTTCCATATTGTTAATGGTTTTAAAAATTGCTATTATTAATTTTTTTAATATATATGCATATATATATATCTTTTTTACCATTACATGTAATAAATTTCCACACAAATTTTCCCAAGTTACATGACTGAACTTCTCCTGCCCTCCCTGCAGATGTGGAGTTTGGAAAATCCCTTTGGCAGCTAGGTGGAGTGTCAAAGTAGGGAGAGACCGGAGACCAGCCGGTAGGCTATTGCCATAGTCCAGATGACGAGAGCCTACACCATGTGTGTAGGAGAGTGTGTGTGAATGGAGAGAAGGAGACACATAGGAGAGACGTAGAACATGAGTCTCTGGGGCTTTTCTAAACAAACCAGATGCACAAGCTCTAAATGGGAAAATCTCTTCTTCCAGCATGCCCATACCCTGCCCTATGGTCTTTCTGTTACAGGAAGCCTATGGGGCAAGGTCTGGCAAGAGGACCTCTCTGCTTCGTTTTCTTTGGAATGGAGTACGTCACACAAAATGAGCAGAAATGGATAGATTGCAATTTGGATCACAGATTTCGTTCTCCTTTCCACCCAAGATCTCTCCTCTGCATGACTCCCTTATTTATTCCAAGGACACCTCCATTCTTCCTGGTACTCAAATTCATAACCTTGGGGTCATCCTCAGTTCCTCAGTTTCTCTCATCCACCTATTACACCAATTGTCAAATACTATTTCTATCTCTATCACCCATGACCCTGGGAGGACCCTTCCCCTAAGGGATCCCTGCTCGGGACTCACACAGTTTCTGAATTCATCCTAGGGGAAGCCTGATCTTTAAAAGAGAGAGAGAGAGAGAGAGAGAGAGAGAGAGAGAGAGAGAGAGAGAGAGAGAGAGANAGAGAGAGAGAGAGAGAGAGAGAGAGAGAGAGAGAGAGAGAGAGAGAATCATGCTTTTTATGCATCCTTTCTGCCTTGTTATCCCCTCATCTCAGAGTAAAATTCCAGGGGAAAATCTCTTAAATAAAGCCTAATGATTATTCATATTTAGGGTTTTCCCATGATATCAAAAGATGATCAACAAAGTTGTTTTTAAGATCAAATAAGATAATATTTGCAAAGTACTTAGCCCAGTACCTGGCACGTTATTGTTCAGTTGTTTCAGTCGTGTCCGATGCTTCATGACTCAGATGGAGTTTTCTTGGTAAAGATACTGGAGTGGTTTGTCATTGCTTTCTACAGCTCATTTTACAGATAAGGGAACTGAGGCAAGCAGGGTTAAGTGACTTGCTCAAGGTTACACAGCTAGTAAGTGTCTGAGGGCAGACTTGAACTCAAGTCTTAACTAACTTCAGACCCGGTATTATATCCACTGGCAAATAGTGGGCATTAAATAAATTCCATCATTTCTTTACTCTTTCAAGTCAACCTTCTATTTCTTTCATCTCAAAAGATATTCTGAAAACAGGAAAGACAACCCCTCATTAACAAGTACTTAAAAGATAAAACAATAATCCATCATACCTGTTTTGCTATTGCAAGAGGAAACAATGATTTTGGTGGACTATTAAGTTACTTTACATTCACCTCAGACTTGTACTGTTCAAGAAATTCACAAAATCCGGTTCCTCTGGTCATCCAAGTCCAAGATGACCTTTGAAAATTCACTCCTTCTTTGTCATAAGATACACCTCCCATTGGGTAGATGGCATCAACACAGAAATTCCTGACCTCTCAAATTCATGAAGTTAACAATAGGGTTGAAATGGTTCACTTGTTGGCACCTCTATTCAATAACTTGGGCTTACAGAGAATAATGCAAAGTGAAAGAGGCTGGCTGTTAAGGATTTGAGGTCTAGTCTTAGGCTTATCTAAACAAGCATAGGGGCAGCTAGGTGGTACAGAGGATAGGGTGCATGACCTGGTGTCAAGAAGACACCTCTTCTTAGATGCTTACTGGTTGTGTGACTCCAAGCAAGTCATTTAACTCTGTTTTCCTCAGTTTCTTCATCTGTCAAATGAACTGGAGAAGGAAATGGCAGACAATTCCAGTATCTTCAGTTCTGTCTCCCTATCTACTGAGCCACCCAGTTGCTCCTATGACATCTCTTTCATCTCTCCCCTACTCTGCTTTCACTGAGCCCCCACTCCAGTTCAATGCCTTAACACTTCTTGTCTACAATATTAAAACAGTTTTCTACTTGGTTTCCTACCTAAAATATTGCCCCAATCTAATCCATTCTATACACAGCTGCCATGATGATTATTCAAGAGTGCAGGCCTGATCATGACATTTCTTTACTTAGTGAACTCCAGGAGTTTGCTTTTGACTCTAGGATCAAATATAATTTCCTCTGTTTGGCATTTGAAGGCCTTCGCAACCTGGCCCCAACTCTCCTTTCAGTTTTATTATCTATTATTCCCATTCCTTCCCTCTCTGAACCAGCCATACTGGTTTTCTGGCAATTCTTTTACATCTCTGATCTCTGTGCCTTTACATTGGCCATCCTCCATACTTGAATACTCTCTTTCCTCACTTTTCTCTTATTTCCTTCAAAACTCAGCTCAAGCAAAAGGAAATGGAGCCATATGTACAAAAATACTTAAAGTAGCTCTTTTTGTGATGGAAAAGAACATGAAACTAAGAGTATGCTCATCATTTGGGAAATGACAATAAATTGTGGTATAAAAATATAATAAAGGAGAGCAGAGCCAAGATGATGAATTAGTAGACACAAAAGCTAAACCCACTCTGATAAACCTTCCAAACCAATTTTTAAAAAGTGTCTCAAAACAATAGGAGTCAAAAACAAACAGCAAGATGGAATGAGGGGGCTCTCCTGCTGAACATAACTTGAAAGGTAGGCAGAGAGAGTTGATTTTCATGGGATAAGGGAGAACCAGAAGCAAAACTTCACACAGAGTAGTACTGGCCAACCACTCTCCACCTATTGCACCAGGTACTGAACCTGGGTATAGGCCAACTCAAGGATGTTGGGACCTGGGCTGCACCAAAAATAAAATAGCCTATACCCACCCCTTGAAGTTCCAGGCCCTGGCACCAGCCCACAGTGAGGACTGGAAGTCTTGTGCTTGGCCCTTTTAATCCTGTGCTATAGTGAAGTTCTTATTCCCAGGGCAAAATAGCTTAGAGTGCTGAGTCCTGCAAGCCATACACAAGAAGAGACAGAATTGTCAGCTTTCAGAACTTTCAGTCGACAGATTAAAAAAAAAAAAAAAAAAAAAAAGGATGGCAAATAGGCAAATAGCCAAAGAAATACCTAGCCCTAGAAAATTTCTATGGAGACAAAGAGCAATGCACAGAGTCAATAGGGGTCAGTGAGATCCAAGCAACCACATGCAAAACTTCACAGAAAAGTGGGAATTGGTATCACTGCTGGAAGAATTCAAAAAGAACTTGAAAAATCAAATGAAAAGTGGAAGAAAAATGGAAAAAAAGAAATGAAAGTAATGCAAAAAGAAAATAACATGAATACATGGGTTGATGAGGACATGATTGGGGATCGAAAGTACCACACCAATGCAACTATCAACAATTTGGAAATAGGTCTTGATTAATGACACATGTTAAAACCAATGGAAATGCATATTGGCCAGGGGAGGGGGGAGGTCAGGGGGTGAAGGGGAAAGTAAGAACATAAATCATGTAACCATGTTAACTTTTCTAAAATATAAATATTAATAAATGTTTAAAATAAAAAATAAAAAAAGAAAATAACAGTTTCCAAAGCAAAATTGGTCAACTAGGAAGAGTCACTAAAACCCAGTAAAGAAAAGAGTTCCATTAAAAGTAGAATGGACCAAAAGGAAAAGGAGGATCAAAAAGTCATGGAAAAAATTCATTCTTTAAAAATTAGAACTGAGCAAATAGAAGCTAATGACTTCATGAGACATCAAGAAACAATAAAACAAAATCAAAACAATGAAAAAATTGAAGAAAACATGAAATATCTCATTGAAAACACAATTGACATGGAAAATAGATCCAGGAAAGACAATTTAAGAATTATTGAACTACTTGAAAGTCACGATAAAAAAAAAAGTTTAGACATCATGTTACATGAAATTATCAAAGAAATGAAATGAAAAGAATCCACAGATCACCTCCTGCAATAAATCCCCAAATGATAACTCCCAGGAATGTTATAGCCAAGTTCAAGAGCTCCCAGGCCAAAGATAAAATACTATAAGCAGCCAGAAAGAAATAATTAAATTATTATGGAGCCCTAGTCAGGATTACACAAGATCTGGCACCTTCTACAATGAAGGCCTGGAAGGCTTGGAATATGATCATCTAGAAGGCAAGGGAACTGGGTTTACAACTAAGAATCACTAACCTATCAAAACTGACTATTTTCTTTCAGGGGAAAATATTCTTTCATTTAATAAAATAGATTCTCAAGCATTCCTGAGGAAAATACCAAGCTTAAACAAAAAAATTGATGTCTAAATACAAAATTCAAGAGAAGCATAAAAATGCAAATAAGAAAGAAAAAACGTAAGGGCTTTAATAAGGTTAAAGTATTTATATTCCTATATGATATTTGTAACTCTTAAAAATTTTTATCATTATCATAGTAGTTAGAAGAAATATACATAGACTTTTATATGGTAGTGTGGTAGTAAGCTATTTAGGATGATATGCAAAAATAAATCTAGGGGTAAAAAAGAGAATTATGCTGAGAAATGGGGAGAAGTAAAATAGAATTATATCACATAAAGAGGTGCAGGGAGGAGAACTATTACAGTGGATGGGAGGATGAAGGTGGTGATTGGTAATACTTAAACCTTATTCTTATTGGAATTGACTCAGAGAGGGAAGAGCAACCAAATTTACTGGAGTATAGAATCCCATCTTATCCTGTAGAGAAGCAAAAGGGGAATAAGAAATGGAGTGATGGGAGGAGGAGTAATATAAGGGAGGGAGAAATTGGGGGTATGATTAAAAGACCCTATAGAGAAGTAGGAAGGAAATAAGAAGGGGGTGGTGGGAAGGGGAATAATAATATAAGGGCAGGGAAAAGGGGGGAGTGATTAAAAGCAAAACACTGGTGTGGAGGGAAGAAGTAAAAGAAGAAAGGGCAGGAATAAAAAAGGAAAACAAGATGGAGGGGAATACCCAGATATTAATCATAACTGAGAATGTAAATGGCATGAACACACCCATAAAACAGAAGCAGATAGCAGAGTGGACTAAAAATCAGAATCCTACCACATATTGCTTACAAGAAACACATTTGAGTCTGGTAGACACACACACAGAGTAAAGATGAAGGACTAGAGCAGAACCTGTTGGGCTTTAACTGAGATAAAAAAAAAAAAAAGCAGGAGTAGCGATCATGATCTCAGACAATGCTAAAGCAATTGATAAAAGGCAATATAGACAATGAAGTACTACAGTATAGCATCCATATTTTTAAAGGAGAAACTAAAGGAGCTTAAGGAAGAAAGAAGCAGTAAAACTATATTAGTTGGGGGACCTCCCCTATCAGAACTAGATAAATCCAACCAAAAATAAATAACAAAGAAGTAAAAAAAGTGAATGAAATTTTAGAAAAATTAGTTAATAGATATCTGGAGAAAACTGAATAAGGATAAAAAGAAATATACCTTCTTTTCAGCAGCCATGGTACATATACAAAACTTGATCATGTACTATGGTATAAAAATTTCACAACCAAATATAGAAAAGCAGAAATAATAAATGCAATTTTTCCAGATCAAGATGCAATTAAAAATTATAGTCAGTAAGTGTTCGTGGAAAGGCAAATTTAAAATTAATTGAAAAATAATCTAATTCTTCAAAATGGGTGGATCAAAGAACAAATCATAGAAATAATAACAGACTTCATTGAAAGAGAATGACAATGAGGAGATAACATATCAAAATTTATGGGATACAGCAAAAGCAGCACTCAGGGGATAATTTATATCCCTGAATACTTATATATAAAATAGAGAAAAAGCCTTCTTTGCTTCATTTTCAAGCTGGCCAATTCTGGCTTTTAAGACTTTATTTTCTTGTTTTAGTTCATATATTTCCTTTTTCGAATTGTCTTCAGCCTCCCTTGATTGCTTTTTGATCCCTGAAGTTATTAAGTTAATTGAATTTTGAGATCTTCCAAAGCCTGTGTCCAATTGTTATGTTGATCTTAACAGAGATGTTTGGGAAGCTGAAGAGATGGCCTGAAACTAGAAATCTGCAAGACTCACTCCTCCCACACACACAGGCTAGAGTGAGTAGGAAGGGGTAGGTACTCCTCACTCACACCCCTCCCACCAAGCAGTTGGAAATCAGTTGGAAATGGTGGCAGGACTGATGTCTTCAGGCAAGGCCCAGCCAGGCAAATCTCTAATAATGTTCACTTTCTCAACTTATATTCCCCACAGGTTTGAGTGAGGGACAATAGGAGAAGCTCAATGTCTTGTTGTTATCAGGGTCAGACGAATCTAACTTGTATGGGCCGGACAGCTGAAGGAAACTTAGCTGTTGGATATAATTATCCTCAGAATAATAAACAGGCACTGCTCCAAAAAGATGAAGTTTATACTGATAAAAAAAATAAGGGAAGGCAGGAAAGGGGTATCCAGGATTTGGATAAGATCTGGGAAGCCCTGAACTGTTAGGTAGAAACTGCCCCTCCTCCCCCAGGAGGGAGTGGCAGACTTTATATCTAGCTTGCCGTCAAGTCTGTAATTATCACTTCTAATATCTAAAATGACAAAATAACAATTGTGCTGTTTCTAGAAAAGGTCTAGTTCAGTTAAGCAAGCAAATCACTGAGCTGAACCAAGATGGTTCTTGCCCCAGATAGCCTCCAAAGCAATCCCCAAAACCGGGACCAGCAAGCAGCGTGACCTGCTCACTTCAACCCCCAGGAATCAACAGTTAAAATCCTTTCCAACTGTTTCCTCACCCAGAGTTCTCCAGGGGGGGTCCCCTGGAATTCCGGGTGAGGCTTGACCCTGTATCTTGCAGGAATTCCACCCTGCCATTTTCCATGTTGCACCAATTCGCTGGAACTTCTTCCTCTTCTTCTATTTTGTTTGCTCTCTTTTCACTTCCTTGAAAGAATGTATCAATTGTCATTTCTTTTCTCTTTTTCTGTTGTTCATTTGTATTTTTTCCTTTTCTGTTCTGCTAGTTTAAGCAGATGGATTTAATGAGCTTTGATGAAAGATCTTCCCCCAGCTGGCAATGGAGATTTGTAGTTACTTTCTCTGCAGTTTCCCTGCCCTCTGAAGACTTCTTTTCTGTCCAATTGATGGGATTAAGCCTGTATTTATTGGATTAGTCTGTATTGCTTAATGTGCCCTGAGGCTAAGACTTCCAGAGGGGGAAAAAAAGAAAAAAAAAAGAAGTGGGGGGACAAGATGGAGTGTCTTCACTGAGCTGTCCAGCAGTAGGGTCCCCCTGCTCTGTCCGGCTGTTTCCTGGTTTTTTTTCTGCTTGAAGTCCTTTGTTCTCTATCTTGGTTTGATAAAGCGAGGTGGTCTGAGGTTTGACTCCATCTAAGCTGCCATTTTCCAAGTGTTTTTGCTGTGTTTCTCTGGCTTTCTTCTCCAGTCACCTCCCTGATGCCTGTGTTCAACTTCCCAAGTTCCTTCTCTCCAGGCCAGTGTGCCCACCTGCCAAGAGATTTCAAGGGCAGCTGGAGACTCTGCACAGCGTGTGGGGGAGGGGTCCTGGGATTCCCCTTCTATATCCTCAGACCCAACAGTTCAAGAATTCAAGCCTTTTTCTTGGTGTACCTCTTTAGCTGTCCAGCAGTAGGGACCCCCTGCTCTGTCCCATTGTTAGATTTGGTCCTCTTTCTTCTCTAAGTGCATTGTTTTCTATCTTGGTGTGGAAGGGTGAAGAGGTTTTAAGATTTGCTCCATCTAAGCTGCCATCTTCCCAGAATCAAATGTGTAGACTGCAACTTACAGCAATACAAGATCTAGGACAATTCTGAGAGACTTATGAGAAAGAATGCTATCCACCTCTAGAGAAAGAACTGTTGGAGTATAAATGCAGATGAAACATTTGATTTATCACTTGTTTATTTGCTTTTAGTTGTTTTTTTTAAAAACCCTTACCTTTCATCTTAGAATCAATACTGCATATTGATTCCAAGGCAGAAGAGTGGTAAGGGCTAGGCAATAGGGGTTAAGTGACTTGCCCAGGTCACACAGCTGGAAAGTGTCTGAGGCCAGATTTGAACCTAGGACCTCCCATCTCTAAGCTTGGCTCTCAATCCACTGAGCTACCCAGCTACCCAGCTGCCCCCTGGTTTTGGTTTTATAAGACTATTCACTTAAAAAAATGAATACTATGGAAATATGTTTTGCATGATAATACATGTATAACCAAAATTGAATTGATTGACAACTCTGGGAGTTGGGTAGGAAGAAGGAAGGAAGATAATTTGGATCATATGACTTCAGAGAACTTTTTTATGTGAAAATTTGTTAATAAAATTAAAAAATAGTAATATAATAAAAAAATTACCTTACATGAAAAATATATAATGGAATGCTCCTATGTTCTAAGAAATGATTAAGGGAATGGTTAAAAATAAACCTCAGAAGAATTGCCTGAACTGATGCTGAAGAAAATAAGCAGAACCGGAAAAGAATTTATTCAAATGGCATCAATATTTGTAAAGATAAACATCTTTGAAAGGCTTGAGAACTCTAATCAATATAATGACTATGATGTCCATGATGCCAGAGAACTGATGGTACCTTGAGACAAAGAAGTAAGGGACTTAATGTTCAGACTGAAAAATATACATATATACATGGCTAATAGGAATTTAGGGATAAGAAGCTAAATTTATCGCCTTTTAATCCAAAAGCATATAGCATGTTTTATCATGAGATCTTTGGATCTGTGGTTGGTTCCATTGTGTTGATCAGTTATTCTCCAATTGGGGGGTACCTCCTTTGTTACCAGTTCTTTACCATTATGAAAAAGAGTTTATTAATGTTTTTGTACATATGGGTCCTTTTCATCTTCCTTTACTCTCTTTGGGATATAGACTTAGTAGTAGTATTGTTGTCAAAGGTGTACATATACTTATTTAGGCCTAGATTATGTCTGTGATTGAGGGCAGATGCAATTTCACTTTTGTCTTTGTATTTCCAGAATCTAGCATAGGGTGTGCTTGGTGATCTTCCAAATCCATGAACTTCCAAATCCATGAGATCATTGATCTTTTGGGTTATTTATAGAGTTCTCCTAGTTAACTTCAACAACTACAAACTTAGCTAGATTCATGAAATAAGCCTCATAAAGAACATTATGTATTTTAAAAAAATTTTTAAAAGGAGAGGGCAACTAGGTAGCACAGTAGATTGAAAACCAGTCTCAGAGACAGGAGGTCCTGGTTCTAAATCTGGCCTCTGATACTTCCTAGATGTGTAATCCTGGCCAAGTCACTTAACCTCCATTGCCTAGCCCTTACTTCTCTTCTACTTTGGAACCAATTCACAGTATTGAAACTAAGCTGGAAGGTAGGAGTTTAAAAAAAAAAAAGATGAGATATGGGAAATCCTCTAGAAAAATGGATAGAATTCTAGAGCCAAATTTTTACAGGAAATGCAAATATTTAAACAAGAAGTATTTATTTGGTAAATACAGCCAAAAGAAAAACAAAAAATGTTCAAAAATCTTTACGCTAAAAGATCATATAGATTAACATTTTCTTTACACAGAATTTCACTAGTTATTTCCTAACAAAGTGCTTACCAAAGTTGTTAATTTAAGGACATTAGACTTCTTTTTTTTAAACAAAAAGAAGCATTCAAAATTTGCTGACTTTTTCCATGATGACAATATTTTCCAAAAAGTAAAAACAGTTAAGCTTTAGAAAAAAGTAGCATTTAAAAATGTATCTTTTGATCATCACCTCAAATGGTATGACTGTATTGCCAAGAGAAGCTCCACATTGATATATAACTTAGACATCAAGGATGGCATAAACTTCCAGAATCAAAGAACCTGTCGTGTCAATGATTAAAAGAAGAGTTCATGACCAAACAGAGATAGAGAGGTTCACAGAAGGTTTACTAGATAATTCTGATTACATAAAATTAAAGTTTTTACACAAATAAAATGAATATACCTAAAATTAGAAGAGAAACAGATAGATGGGGGGGAAATGCTTTGCAGCAAGTTTATCTGAAATCAATATGGGAATAAGCCATTCCTGGAGTGATAAATTGTCAAAGGATATGAATAGGCATTTTGCAGAAGCAAAAATTCAAGTTATCAATAGTCACATGAAAAATGCTCTAAATCATTAATAATTAGGGAAATATAAATTAAAATAATTCTGAGGTTCTACCATCATATTAATAAAGTTGAACAAAAAAGAAAATGACATGTTGGAGGGGCTATGGAAAATAGGTATATTAATGCATTGTTGATAAAACTGTGGACTGTTCCAGCCATTTTGGAAAGAAATCTGGAGCTATGCACCAAAAGTTATTAAACTGTGCAAAGCTTTTGATCTAGTAATACTAAAAGTAACCAAAGGGGGTAGAGCTTGTGGCTCAGTGGATTGAGAACCAGTCCAAGAGACAGGAGATCTTGGGTTTAAATATGACCTCAGACACTTCCTAGCTGTGTGACCCTGAGCAAGTCACTTAACCCCAATGACCTAGCCCTTACCATTCTTCTGCTTTATTGATTCCAAAACAGAAGGTTAAGGCTAATAATAATAATAATGATAATAATAATAAATGATTAAGAAGATGGTTTCAGAAATGCCTAGAAAGACATGTATGATTTAAGGTAGAGAGAAGTGAGCAAAACCCAAAGAACAATTTATATAAAAATGACACTATTGTAAAGACAAACGACCTTAAAGGACTTGGGAACTCTGATCAACACAATGATCAGACATTGACATCAATGTATAAAAGGATTCAATAGGTAGTTGCAGCCAGATTGTCAAGGGCTTAAATGTCAAACAAAAGGATTTATATTTGATCCTAGTGTCAACAGGGAGTTCCCGGAATTTATTGAGTAAAGGAATGTCATGGTCAAACCTGAGTTTTAGGACAGTCATCCTGGCAGCTGTGTAGAGAACGGATTGGAATGGCACAAGATTTAAGGCAGGGAGACCTATTAGAAGGCTATTTCAGTAATCCAGAGGAGAGGTTCTAGAGGTTTACACTAGGGTGGCAGTGGTGTGAGTAGAGAATGAGCGTCTTTCAGAAACTCGTCCACCATTGACTGTTCCCCTCTTTTGTCATGTTCAGCAAATTGCTGAGTGTGAGATAAAACCTCAGAGCTATTTTGATTTATATCTCTCTTATTACTGGCAAGGAGTAATATTTTTAAAGGTCATTAATTGTATTTCTCTTTGGGGAACTTTCTCTTCATATCCTTTTTAAAGCCTTCCAATTATTCAATGGAGAAGGCTTTTTGTGGTATATTTGTGTTAGTACCCTCTGTATCTTGCCTATCAGACAATGGTGCATCTTAATGAGTGTGAGGAAGTACCTGCATTTTGAAATTCATGCTATGGTAAGAAAATTTTGAAAATGGATGTTTGGAAATGCTTCCATTGGCCTATGGTTTTATTGCCCCAAACCAAATGTTTCACCTATAAAAACTCTCATATTCACATACTTTAAAAAATACTCAAGGTTCTGGATTAAGATGGCGGCAGAGTAAGAAGCAGCTCTTAACCTCTCCTGACCTAAACACACAAAACTCCTCAAGGGGACATAAAAACAAGTCCAGACGAACGGAGGAACCCCACAACAGGGCACAGGGTGGAAGGTACGTGGAATCGAGGCATTTCCATGCTATAAAGGGATGAAACAGCTCTCACTAAATCGCGGGCTGAGCAACCACCTCACCCCCACCCCCTCCACACACAGCACCTATAGCACCGAACCCAGCTAAAAAGAAATAGAGCAAGTTTGGGGCACCCATCGAGTCATTGGCAGCTCCGGGGCCTGTTCCTGAGAGCAGCAAGATTTGGGACCCCAAAAAGCCAAAGAACGCACCTGAAATCTGAGCGCGGGCTTAGGGCGCAGAGCGCGGGAGCAGAGCTCAGGCAGGCTCAGAGCTCAGGCTCCGAGGAGGCGTGGGTGGAGGCAGACACAGCCATAAGCTAAACCTCTGAAATCCTGAGTGGGGAACCAGCGTGGACGGGTGTACGACTGTGGAAGCAGCGCCCTGAGACTTGTAAAAAAACCTCTGGCAGAGGATCAAGCAAGGGGATCCACCAGGGGGCTTGACCGCGGACAGACCCTGAGCGCAAGGATAAACCTGAGAAGCTGCTGGGCTAACGATGGCTACCCAGTCTCAGGAAGTTCAGAAGAGAAAGATTAACAACAAGAAAAAGAAGTCTTTAACACTTGACAACTTTTACACAGAGAAAATCCAGACAACCAAACAAACAGAGGAGGAGAACAAACAAGCATCCGGACCCTCCTCAAATAAGGAAAACTCCTCACAAGCTATGGAAGAGTTCAAAACTGAGATTTTGAGGAAAATGGAAGAGATCTGGCAAGAAAATAACAGTTTAAAAGGTAGAATCTTGCAACTGGAAAGTGAGGCTCAGAAACCAAATGAACTGATAAGCAAATTGAACACCAGAAATGACCAGATTGAAAAGGAATACCAGAAGCTTATAGCCGAAAACCAGAAGATTATGGCCGAAAACCGAAAGATTATAGCTGAAAACCAGTCCCTAAAGGCTAGAATTGAGCAGCTAGAAGCTAATGATCTCTCAAGACAACAAGAACAAATAAAACAAAGTCAAAAGACTGAAAAAATAGAAGGAAACATGAAATATCTCAATGAGAGAGTGACAGACCAAGAAAACCGGTCTAGAAGAGACAATTTGAGAATAATTGGTCTTCCAGAAAAACCAGAAATTAATAGAAACGTGGACTCCATACTAACAGAAATAATTCAGCAAAATTGCCCTGAAGTCCTACAACAAGAGGGCAATATAGACATTGAAAGGATTCCTAGAACACCTGCGACATTCGATCAAGAAAAGAAAACACCCAGAAATATAATCGCCAAATTCAAGAGTTTCCAAGCAAAGGAAAGAATCTTACAAGAAGCCAGAAAGAAACAATTCAAATATCAAGGAGCACCAATCAGGATCACACAGGATCTGGCAGCCTCCACGCTAAAAGACCGTAAGGCTTGGAATACAATATTCAGAAAGGCAAGAGAGCTG
>NC_058132.1:123005485-123022850 GCF_016433145.1 Gracilinanus agilis | reverse complement strand
GGTGATGGAATACTATTGTGCTAAAAGGAATAATAAACTGGAGGAGTTCCAGGCGAACTGGAGAGACCTCCGGGAACTGATGCAGAGCGAAAGGAGCAGAGCCAGAAGAACATTGTACACAGAGACTGATATACTATGGTAAAATAGAATGTAATGGGCTTCTGTACCAGCAACAATGCAATGACCCAGGACAGCTCTGAGGGATTTATGGTAAAGATGCTACCCACATTCAGAGGAAGGACTGCAGGAGAGGAAACATATAAGAAAAACAACTGCTTGAACACAAGGGTCGGGGTGGACATGATTGAGGGTGTGGACTCGAAACTACCACACCAATGCAACCACCAACAATTTGGAAATAGGTCTTGATCAAGGACACATGACAAAACCAGTGGAAATGTGCATCGGCCATGGGCGGGGGGAGTGCGGGGGGTGAAGGGGAAAGTAGGAGCATGAATCATGTAACCATGTTAAAAATGATTATTAATAAATGTTTAAAAAAATACTCAAACCCAGAATTTTCTAACGTTTAAAAATCTTCAAATGAAAAGTTTTAGTGAATTTTAACTCATTCATTAAAAACATTAAAATGTAACACCCTTGGATTAATTTGCAAGTGTAACAATAAAAGGGTCCCCACCCCCAATGGATGTTGATGGAAGAAAGAGAGAGAGAGAGAGAGAGAGAGAGAGAGAGAGAGAGAGAGAGAGAGAGAGGTAGGGAGGGAGAGAGAGGGTCTGGGTGGTGACTCCTCTCTCCTCCAGCACTCTCCTGAGGCTGAATATACACTGGGAGACTTTAAGGGGGTGTTGCCCCGAAACTGGGTGACCTAGATGGTCCTGCCACCTCACAGGAGTTGGGGGCAAGGCTTCCCTACAAGTGGAGGTATGTGGTACCCCAATCCTATCCTGAATAAGGATTTGTATCAGGGAAGATGGAAATTTACTAGCTAAATTTCAACAAAACCCTTTGCATAATTGGTAGATGGGATCGGAAAAATTAATATCTTGGTTTAGTAAGCACAACCAACAATGCACTTCTATCTGGAGCTGCTTATCTTTGTGAATTTTCTTTTCCTGATAAGACAGTCACTAAAACCAAGTACTGAAATAAATTTAATGTTGAACTATGGGTATAATAAATAAATATAAATATTTTTGTAAATAAGCATATATCAGTTTAAACATCTTAACTGATAGGGGTGTGAGATTGTAAAGTTTGGAGAATATTTATTTAGAAAATTCATTTTATTACAAAGTATTCTGGGGAGAGCTCAAACTGAAGGCAAAGTACAATGGATTTCTGAGACACAGAGGGTAAAAAAACTCGTTCAACATTTCCCCCTTAAATAGTGTAGGCACAGGGAGAGATGAAGTGCTGTTGTGTGCACAGGACTTTTTCTGTTATTTTCCTTTAATTTAAAAATTTTATTTATTTGTTTGTTACTTTAAATTACCCAGTTAATTGCTACCTCCCTTCCTCCCCCCCATTAGAGAGATACTGTAATTCTTTCTACTTAAAGCAATGGATACACACATTCATTTAAAGTTACTCTCCATATGGGAGAAAAGAATATTTCATAGAAACACTGAGAGATGAGAAACATAGAGCATCTCCATGATGTCTTTTTTGAAATTTAATATTGTACCTAAGGCTCATAGCAATGATATTCATATTAGCAGAAGGCAAGAGGATGGATAGTAAGACCTCTGTTCAAACCGTACCTCTTACTCTTACTAACTGTATGACTCTAGACAAGCTCTTTGTGTCTCTGTTTCCCCATATATATAAAATGGAGATAATAATAATTTTAGTATCTATTAAAGGACTTAAGCTGAATGTCCAGTTCTGTGATCTTAGGCAAGTCATTTAACCTTCCTGAGTTTTTTCTTTCATAAAGAAGAGATTGCCCTAGATCATTGATTAGCAAACTACAGCCCGTGGGACAGATGTGCCCCCTGAAATGTTCTTTGGGTCTGTGTGACATTATTCCTAATCTGACGAATACAGTGAGTAGGATACAATACAATGAAACATCTAAAGAGTTGCCTTAGAAACAGACTGACAGATGAGCATTTCCTTTCCTTTGGCCCCTCTTTAAAAAGCTTGTCCATCACTGTGCCTAGATGTCTTCTAGAAGGACCTCTTATAACCTTATATGTGAGAAATGAAAGCTTCTAATACATATGTTGCAGGCTTGTATTTTTTTTCTTCTTTACCAATTTTGAATTTGGAGTTATCAAAAATTTGAGGAGCTAGAGGTTTCTTCCCAAATACCTTACAGCAGCTCACACACTTCTATATAATATATCACTTGCATTTTTTTCCCTGCAGAATTTGAAATTTAAAATGATTGCCTTCAAGTAAGAAGTGAAGATGTACAGTCAGTAGGCACCAAGCTGGCACTGCCTCATACATTCCAATGATTGCTATCTTTTTTGATTTTCAACAGTCAGGACTTCATAATCTAGCCTAAAATAGGAATTCTTTCAGCTTTTCATGTTTTAAAAATATGCACTTTTTATAATCACTTACTTCAAACTTAAAGTCTTAGAGCTTGAATGCAAAATTTAAAGGTATTTAAATGTGAATGGATGGAGGTTTCATAACTTGGGTTATTCCTTGGAAAAAAAGTGTGACCTTTCAGAGGTGAAGACTTTGCCCTAAATGGATAAATACAGTTCTAATTTCAAGCAACCTCTTCAATATTTGTCACTTGTGGTGATTTCCATAATCAACTTTTATGAAAACAAAGTTTTAAGGCTGGAAGATACTTTAAAGATCATCTAGTCTATTTTACAGGTTAGGTAACTGAGGCTCTGGTATGTAAAGTGACTCCCCCACATTCATATAGATAAGAAATGACAGAGACAATCTTCCAACCCAGGTCTTTTGATCCCCCCACTTTGCATCTGCTGATGTGCCAAATTTCACCTCCCTGGGACAAGATGCCCTTCCCCAAATAATAAGTTCATCACTTCTAAACTCACCACCATGCCACTAACTTAAGTCTTGAGTAATACCACCTCCCTCAGCCTCCTCTTCCCTCTGATTGGAAGGCTGGAAGGTGGAGTACCAAATTCCTCCAAATGCCTTCCCTTTTAAAGGATGGAAACTAGACTCAGCTCACTCCATTCTACATCTATTGCCCTACCTGGTTTCAGCTCCATGGAACAAGATACCCTCAGGCTGAGTAATTGCTCTTATTGTTCAGTGTCTGACTCTGTGATCCCATTTGGAGTTTTCTTGACAAAGATAGTAGAGTACTTTGCCATTTCCTTCTCCAGTTTACTTTAGAGATGAAGAAACTGAGGCAAACAGGGTTAAGTGATTTGCCTAGGATTTCGCAGCTAAAAGTTATCTGAGGCCAGATTTGAGCTCAGAAAGATGAGTTTTCCTGACTCTACTTCCAGCATTCTATCTACTATGCTCCCATTCATAAAGTATATTATCTAATTTAACTTGCTTTCCAATTGGTCCTCACACAAAATATTTTGTGTTACACTTTTATGCCTGGAATATGCCTCTTTTCACCTCTCCCTCTTAGAAATGCTAATTTTCTGTGATTGTTTTTTTGTCCATTTACTTTGAGGTGATTAAAAAGTCTTTAAATTGGCTTCTGAGCCAGAAGTAAGTGCATACAGAAAGCTCAAACAGATAAATTTTCTTCATTGCTTGGTGATGAGTTAGAGGAGAATTCCTGTAAGCCTCCAGGTGTGGGTAGAAATAACAGGGAAATAACCTGATGCCTGCTCTGCCTGCCTTATCTTTCCACCCAGGCACCGAATGGCTATTTATAAATGCATGATTTGGCTATTTTTCTTTTGTTTCTGTGTATCTGTTTCCATATCTTGGAGACTGACTAGACCAGTTGGCACCCTGGTGAGCTTTGAAAGGTTGGAAGAACCAGCAGACATAGCCAAATCTAGTGAGAAACAAATTCTGAGAAGAAATCTGCTTGAAACATCCCAGCAGCCCTTCAGTAGAGATGCCCTTTTGGACAAGTGAGGGAGAGTTTATTGTCCATCACCTGAGCTGAACTCTGCCACTGCTAAAGTGAACTCTGTGGTGGTGGAGGAGAGGATGTTTTGCAATCACCACTTTAAGTTTGAATCCACTCTCCTTAAGATAAAATTAGTCAGTCAATAAGCATTTATTAAGCACCCTACTAAAGTGGTAAGTGCTGGGCACTGTATTAAGCACTGAGGATACAAAGAAAATCAAGAGATAATCCTTGCCCTCAAACTGCTGGAAACCTACTAAGGGAGACAATATACAGATAACAAGCTATGAAGAGGACAATTTGGTTTTTTTTTATTTGTTTTTTATTTTTTTAAACCCTTACCTTCCATTTTGGAATCAATACTCTGTATTGGTTCCAAGGCAGAAGAAGGATAGGCAATGGGGGTTAAGTGGCTTTCCCAGGGTCACACAGCTAGGAAATATCTGAAGCCAGTTTGAACCAGGACCTCCTATCTCTAGAGCCTCCGGTTCTCAATCCACTGAGCCACCCAGCTGCTCCTGAAGAGGGCACTTTTGGAGGTAGTCTTGGTGGAAGGTACTAAGATTAAGGAGGATGAGGAAAGCCTTCTTGTATAGGTGAGATTTAAGCTAGGACTTGAAGAAAGCCAGGAAAAACAGGAGACAGAGATGATAATTCCAGGCATGTGTGACAGCCTGGAATTTATTTTCATAAATGCTTCTAGTCAGGGCATGAAATGTCTTTCTCTATGAACAGAAAAAGACCAATGTTTCTTGGATCACAGGTGAATAAGGTATAAGACTGAGAAGGATAGGAGGGGGAAAGGTTAAAAAGACCCACAAATGCCAAGCAGAAGATTTTTTATTTAATCCTGGAGGTAATAGGGAGCTATGGAATTCAGTTGAATGGAGGTGGAGGTGATCTGGTCAGACACAAGTTTTAGGAAGATCGGTCTGATAGCTGAGTAGAGGAAGAACTATCAAAGGAAGACACATGAGTAAGGGATACTAGGCTATCTCAATAGGTCAGTCATGAAATGCCTGCACTAGGATGGTGGTAGTTTTGAAGAGCAGAAGGGGAAATATATAAAAGATGTCATGAAGGGGGCAGCTGGGTAGCTCAGTGGATTGAGAGTCAGGCACAGTCAGGAGGTCCTAGGTTCAAAGCTGGCCTCAGACACTTCCCAACTGTGTGACCCTGGGTAAGTCACTTGACCCCCATTGCCCACCCTTACCACTCTTCTGCCTTGGAGCCAATGCACAGAAGTTAAGGGTTAAAAAAAAAAGAAGTCATGAAGGTAGAAAAGGTAAGATGACCACTGATTGGATATGGGTGGAAGCAGGGGGAGTAGAAAAAGAATGATGATAAGCTTGAGTGATTAAAGTCCTCAACAATAATAAGAACTTTAGAAAGAAGGGAAGGCTTGGGAAGAAACTAAGCTCAGTTTTGCATATATTGTTGGGAGTCTAGTTTGCCTCCGAGGCAGTTGGAGATATGTAGGAACTAGAGCTCAGCTGAGAGACACCAGCTAGATAAATAGACCCATGAGTCATCTACATAGAGAGGATAATCAAACACTTGTGAGGTAATGAGATCTCCAAAAGAGCAATGTCAGGAACAGATGACCAGGACAGCTGTGGCTGTCCGGCCTCCACCATTTCCAGAAGCCTGGCCAAGCTGTCCCTGCCTGCCCAGAGCACACGGCGCACCCTTGCCTGGCTCTGCTGGTGACCAGAGGAACAGAAGAGCTCCTCTCTGCCCTCACACCAGCCAGGCCCACACCAAGTTGGTGTGTAGAGGGTATGTTGTGTTCCCAGTTTGGGACATTTTTTTGTACTTTGATCCTTGCTATATCTCCTCAGTAAATATTCCTTTTTAAAAGCTCGATGGCTCAGTGCCCTTGCCCTTCTGAATTAGAGTTGTTACTAAGAAAGTAAAGATTGGGGAAAAAAAAACAACATAAGCAACCAGTGAGTAGGAATTGTTTCATTCATTATATTTGTATCCCTCGGGCCTAGCACAGTGCCTGGCAAATAATTGTGGTTTCTCTTTTTGTTTTCAAAGAGGACCAATGATATCACTGAATGATGTCTTCACTTGATTTTAAGTTGAATTTAAGTGAGGCACTTGCACGAAACTATCCATCTCACTCTTTTAGAGTCATTAAAGTCTGATGGCCAGACAAAAATCAGGGCAGCTGGCAGTGGTCCAGATGCAATGGATGACCTGGGCATCTTTGATGTCTGACCAAGCTCTAAGTGCTCCACAGTACTTGCTTCAGGCACCTTCATGGCCACTGGATAAAATTGTTCTCATCTTCTGGTTCCATCTTCATGTGCTTAGGATAGACACTCCCCTAACTCACTGTTAGGTTTGAGTGGTACACAGTAGGCACTTAATGATTGATTGGATCGGAACAATTGAAGGTGATGCTTAGTACTTATACCCTCCTTTGGAATCCCTGGAATCCCTTCCAACTAGTTACCCAAGAAGAAAACGATTGAGAGTAGAGCTTTGGTAGAAATGACTGGGTAAGATAAGATTCTAATTGACTAGCAAAATGCAAGAAAGCCCAGTTGACAGTTAGCTGGGTCATACCAGAAGACTACAGTAAGGGGTTTTACCAAAGTAGCAGAATCCTCTGTAACTGAGAGGAAATGGTAAGAGAAGGGTGTGGTGAGAAGCAAGAGGAAATGAGAACAAAGAAAGAAACAGGAACAGAGAAAAACAAAATTCAACAAAACTAGGCCTTCTATTCCCTTGATTTAATGTGAATTGAGGATTTAACAAGTGTCAAAAATTGCTTTCCTGGCACATTTTATGTAAAAAATATAAATAAAACCAATTTCTTTCCCTACAGGAAATTCTCCTTCTTAGGACAATGCTAGTTACTTCTAGCAGCAATTAAACGGAGGATGGGATCTCCTGTAGATAATAAGAATGCTAATGGTAAGGAAGTGTTTTATAGAGCTAGGACTCCAACTCTAAAGCAGCAATTCTCAAAGTATATTTCAGGGACTCCTGAAAGTTTTTGAGGTCAAAACTACTTTTGTGATAATATTAAGACATTTTCACTTCAAATACAATGAACACAGATAGATATAACCCATATAAACAAAAGCTCTTTGGAGAGGAGAAAAAGGTCTTCAATGATTGTCAAGAGTGTAAAGCAGTCCTTGCCCCAAGATGTTTGAAAACTGCTGTGCTGGAGGCTTATATTGTCCTTGTTTTAGGCCTGCAAAGCATTCTGACATAAATAATAATCTTAAGAAGCCTGAAAAATAGAATCTTAAAATATCAAAATGAGAAGGCTAGCTAGACCTAGAAGTATTGATGTGGAGCCAGAAACTCTTTTTCCCAGATTCTGATAACTAATAATTAATATAATAATAATTAATAATTAAGATTACTGATTTTCTTTGTAGTCTTATGATTTTGTTTTATGCATTTAAAATCATTTAAAATCATTATTTTAATAAGAAGTCCTCGAGTTTGACCAGGCTGACAAAAGGGACCATGATACAAAAAAAGACTAAAAACTCCTGTTCTGGACCAACCTATAGCTGAACAAGACAGAGTTTCTTCTCAACCTTTAGGTAGAAACCCTCTGAATTAATCCATTTCACTTTTCTATAGCTCTGATTATCAGGAAGGTTTTTGTTTGTTTGTTTTTAATTCAAGCCTAAAGGTGTCTCTTTGTTCCCCATTCTACACTCTGGGGCCATGCCCAACTTAAATTCCCTTTTCCTTCTAAATACTTGAAAATAGATATTCTGCTTTCCTTCAGTTTCCAGGTTACTTAAACACCCCCAATTCCTTAAACTAATGTTACTGACTCCACTAAATTTTAAAATTTGGTTTAGATTTTTTAATCTATTTATTTACCAATTACATGCAATAACAAATTTTTGCATAAGTTTTCCAAAGTTATACAATCCAAATTGTCTCCTTTTTTCCCTTTTCTCCTGGAGCTGGCAAGCAATTCGATCTGGGTTATATACTTATTATCACACAAAACATATTTCTGTCTTATTCATTTTTGTAAGTGAGTAATCTTATAAAACCAGAATCCCAAAACATAAACCCAAATTAACAATTTAAAAATTGTATGCTTTCGTCTGCATTCTGACTCCAACAGTTCTTTTGCTAGAAGTGGATAACATTCTTTGTCATAAGTCCTTCGGAATTGTCTTGGATCATTGGATTGCTGAGAGTAGCAAAGTCTATTGCAGCTGATTGTTCCACAATACTGCTGTTACTGTGGACACGTTCTCCTAGTTCTGCTTCCAAATCGTGTTTTGGCAGAGAAGAAAAAGCTAGAGACTCAGTAAAACACTTCATATTAAAAGCCCAAATCATATATCATCATCCATAAGCTCCTACAGTGATGCTACATAGTCAGGAAGCCAGGGCAGCCTTCTTGGGAGGGCAGGAAGCCTGGAGCTGCCTCCAGAATCTCTGAGGCCTACAATGACTGCACCTCCACAATGGGGTTATCTATAGTCAGTGCATAAAGGCTAAGAAAGGAAGTTCTCTGCTGGTATTTTGTAGGCAAAGTCATCAACTTGTTCTGGAACATCTTGTCTTTGGAGGAAGGAAAGCAAGGGAGAAAATTGGTCCTTCATTGTGGTGGTGCAATCAATCTGTAAAAGTCGGCTGTTGGTTTAGGTTGGGGTTGGAAGGATCCCCAGTGTGGGTACACATAGGGAAGTCTCTCCAGGACCTGGTCTCTTTCCTGAGCTCCAGTTCCACATTTACTGCACGATGACCATTTCAAACTAAATGTGCTATAGGTATCTTAAACTCAACAGTCTCTTCCTTTTTTTTTTTTAAACAAAAATCAGCTTTATCTAAACCAGCTACCCAATACCACTTCCCATGTGTATCCTGGGAAACTCCCAAGGAAGCAGAGCCCTTCCCTTGCTTTTCTCTAGGGTGCCAAGTACCCTCCGGCTCCCCAGTGAAGTCATCGGTGAAAGATTTTAGGAGACAAAGGACAGTATAAAAAATGAACAATAGCTTACCTAGGTGGTGTTGATAAATGGGATCTGTTTCCCTGAATGCATATGAGAACCTGGCAAGAGTTAGAAAACTAATTTTGAAAAAAAGGTGGAAAGGGGAAAAAAAATGCCCAGACAAAATCATTAAACCAGATAAAAACCAATGAACAGATGCGTATGGAGCATAAAAAACAGTCATAGAACAGGTGTCTAGGAAAAAGCAACAGGAAAATAATTCTTGTGGTATATGTGTATACATACATATGTAAATATACATCCATCCTATCTACAGTAGGCTCACACCCTAAGAGTCATTCTGGACTCCTCACTGTCTCTCACCCCCATATCCAAGCTGCGGCCAAGGCCTGTTGATTTCACCTTTGCAGCATCTCTCCTCTGCCATCTTTAGAGTGCGGACCATTATCATCATCACCTCCCCCAGGAATTGTTGCAAGCCTACTGGTGGGTCTGCCAGCCTCAATTCTCTCTCCACTCCAAACCTTCTCCCGTTCAGCCACCAAAATGATTTTCCTAAAGTTCTGGTCCAATCATGCGCACATGAAGCCTTTCCCCACTGGTCCTTAATTCCAGTACCTTCTCTCTGTTATTTACTATTTATAGCATGCTTTGTGACTATTTGTTTAAGTTTTCTTCTCCTTTAGACTGTGAACTCCTTGAAGGCAAAGACTGTCTTTTGTCTCTTTTTATATCCCCAGTGCATACCTGGTGCATAGTACGTACTTAATAAATCTTTTTTGATTAATTAATTGATTGATCCAAAACATAACTCTCTCCCTAGGCCCTCTCTACTTCTAAATATTCCTATTACAGGGGGTGGCTGGGTAGCTCAGTGGATTGAGAGGCAGACCTAGAGATGGAAGGTCCTAGGTTCAAATCTGGCCTCAGATACTTCCTAGCTGTGTGACCCTGGGCAAGTCACTTAACCCCCATTGCCTAGCCCTTACACTCTTCTGCCTTGGAACCAATACATAGTATTGATTCTAAGACAGAATGTAAGGATTTAAAAAATAAACATTTGAATATATAAATAAATATTCCTATTACAGTACTGTTGAAGGCATCCCTACTCTTCCAGTCATCAGTTTTACAATTTCCTTACTCTCCCTTAATTCAACACATATAACCAATTGCCAAAAATAGGTGCGATAGGAGCAATATCCTACTCCCTCCATGAAAGTTAGGTTAGAAAAGTTATTAAAGTTATCCTCAAGATCTGATTTACTCAGGGAACTAAAGACTCAGGCTGTTAAACTAATTTTGTGGTTGTCTGATGCCCCAAAGGTCATCTATAAATTATCAAGCTAGTTAAAACTGAATTCGTTCCAATTTTTGAAAAGACCCTAGTGGGGAGAAGGTAGGAGAAGACTTCATCCTTGACCTTCTACCCTCTGGGCAAAAGAGGATCTTTCAAGCTTGAAGGAGTTTGGGTTTTCCATCTTTCCTCTGGTGTCCTAGCAGCATTCCTCTGATCAGTTTTGGAAACCAAAGATAAACTAGATACATATTCACCATATTTAAAGGAAAGCTTCCTGACACCTCTAAAAAAGGGATGAAAAGAC
This sequence comes from Gracilinanus agilis, assembly GCF_016433145.1. Classification (NCBI taxonomy): domain Eukaryota; kingdom Metazoa; phylum Chordata; class Mammalia; order Didelphimorphia; family Didelphidae; genus Gracilinanus; species Gracilinanus agilis. Next base: position 123,012,288 of record NC_058132.1, on the reverse strand, counting down.
ATTTAACAATAAGGAGCTGTGAGTTACCCCTTTGTAACAAGTGCTCTCTAAATCTGAGTTTGCTTTCCCCTGGACTCAGTACTGTATTTTGGGAAAGTGTGTCAAGACCTTAGAGATGGATATTTTTGCATCAGTTGTTATTACTAAACCATTTTAGTAAATACTCCCTTTCTAAAAGCTATTTAAGGTTGACTGCCTATAATAATGTTGGAAGGAAGCATACTGTTGGAGTCTTGAACTAATGGCATTAGAGAATCATGTCCCTCCTTTCCCCCCTGCATTCCTGACTTCTCCAGAATACCCCTAGAACCCTGACAGAGAGAGGTAGTTACTCTATGACCTAAAACTCATCTGTGCGAGTAAGAGTTGGAGCAAGGATCTTCAGAATTCGTATAGGCTACAGACAATATGGAAAAGAAGTAACAATTTAAGATAGCACATGATAGATGCCAAATCAGTGGTTTGGACAGTGGTGCTACCATAGTTTATCTAATCATGAATCTTGAAAGCAGAAGAGACTTTAGAGATCATCTAATTCAATCTTGTACTCAATGCAGGAATTTCCTCTAAAATTTCATAGTAAGTGATTATCCAACTCCAACTCCAGTTTGAAAACTTCCAATTTCTTAGCCCTGACTTCACAAGATAGCATATTTCATATTCAAATAGCTTCAATTGTTAGCGATTTTTGTCTTCTGCTGAGCCAAAATTTGGCTACCAGTAATTTCCTAGCTCTTCCCTTTCTAAAACAAAATGACCAGAACTGAACATAGAGTTCCAAATGTGGCCTAACCAGTTCAAAGTACAGTAGGATAATTATTTCTCTTGTTCTGGACAATATACTTTTATTCATGTAGTCTAAAATCACATTAGCTTTTTCTGACAGCCAAATCACCCTGTTGACTCATATTAAGCTTGTAATCAACTAAAATTGTGCTACCATACCCTATACTTATTGTTAGGGGGAATTGTTTGCAATTATTTATTGTGTGACAAGTATTTTTTTTTCTTAAACTGTGAAACCTACAATTTAAAAGTCAACTCCCATTGGAGGAACACAATCCATGAGTCAGCAACCTTTTTACAGGGAAGAAGACACGGGGAATAGAAAACCTAGGAAGGGTCCTGTTGTTAATTGGCCCTAAGGGTAAGTCACTCAACTCTTAGCAATTTGGTTCTATAAAATTGGGTTAAGAAAACCTCTTTGTAAGCCTTAAAGCACTATTAAATATGAATTATTATTACTGATGCCAACCTAATCCATAAGCTAGGAGGCAGAAGTCCTGGAAACAGGAACTAAGTGGAATAGGAAAGCATTGGAGTCTAGAGAATGAGACATCAGGACCTCATGTCTGAACAGAAAGAGAAGGTAAATCTGAAAAAAGATCCTGAATGACAGCAAGCATGCATAGAGATTATTATGAAGGTAATGTTCATGATGGTCATCAGAGAAAAGGAAGATTGAAGATAGAGAAGTCATCTTCACTAATGTAGGCAGAATGGCCTTGGTGGTGGTTTGGAAGTGTAAAGTGAGCAGAACCAGGAGAATAACTTCTACAAAAACAACAATATTATAAAGACAAACAACTTCTATAGATTCAGGAACTCTGATCAATGCAATGATTGATGATGAAATATACTACCCTCCTCCAGTCAGAGAGGTGCAGATTGAGACACAGATATTTAGACTTGTCCAATGCGGGGATTTATTTTGCTTGACTCTACGTGCTTTGTAGGGACTTTGGTTTTCTTTCTTTCTTAGCGAAGAGGGTGGAAGAGATAAAATGCAGATTTTCTTGATTGAAAAAATAACATTTAATTAAAAATTAAAAAAAGAAACTGACTTCAAGCAATCCAACCAGTGATAGGGAAACTAGGGAAACCTAGGAAAGCTGGGTATGAAGGGGAGAAATAGCAGGAAGAGAACAAGTGGGGATGTTTTGTGGTCATTTCAAATGCACTGTCACCATTTCTAATGAATGGAAGTAGTGTTCACTTCAGATACTTAAAAAGGGAAGGAAATTATTTCCTTTGCCAGTATTTATTATACTGGATGCACAATTCAGTTGTGTGTGGGACAACTGTGTTAGTTATAATCGAGGGATGAACCAATGTAAAATCCCATGTAAGATTCTTAGGCATAAGGAAAGGGGCAATAATTATTTAGCCATTGTGTTGAGTGCACAATGTGTCTCTCTATCAGTGATTCTTTTTTTCTCTTGGGGATCTTGCATTCTCCTGCTCTGCTTGGGATTCCCCTCACCCAAGTCAGGGCTACTAATCCCTCTTGCCCCATCCTATGAAGATAAGGTTTTTATTCAGCTCATCAAGGCAAATTCACTCGGAGACTCTTCCTCATTCCCTAAGGATATTCTTAATATATTTTATATATAACAAAAACCTGAGCAAAGGAGCCTTCTCAAGGACAAGAGAGACTGAGACCCTAGAAGTTTGAAGCATCAAGATTTGGAGGATCAGGGAAGCAATGGCAGCCTCTCACTGAAGTCTAATTAGAGTCCTTTCTAGAGATCCCTGTCTAGAATTAGTTAGGTGAGGCCACAGTGGAAAGAGTGCTAAGCCTGGGGTCAGGAAGCCATGAATTCAAATCAAGCCTCAAATACTTACTGATTGCCCAAATCATTTAACCTTTGTTTGATTCTGTTTCCTCAACTGTAATATGTAAATAATAATAGTACCCTCTTCTCAGGGTGGTTTAGGTGAAATATTTTTAAAGCACTTAGTACAGTTCCTGAAACACAGTATGCTCTTGATGAATGATTATTTTCTTCCTTCTCTCTATTGAAGTTGAATAGTCCCTTCTCAAATGGAGAAGCCAGGGGGCAAGGAAAGGACTTTTCCAAGGTCATGGTTCACATTCTATTCTCTACATTTCTTTCTTTGTGTGTTGAAAGCAGAGTATATGACCTGAAGGGGGTAATAATAATAATAAGAAGAAGAAGAAGAAGAAGAATGATAATAATACTCATTTTTTAAAAAGTCTTCTAGATTTTTTAATTTTACCTAACAGTCCCTTGGAGCCTAGAAGCCAAAAAAAAGGGGAATTCTTCATGAAGGAGAGGACTTTATTTCATCTTTAATGCTTAATCTTTATTTTATTTTAATAACAAATTTCCACATAAGTTTTCCAAAGTTATATGATTCATGTTGTCTCCCTCCCTCCAAGGAGAGGATTTTAGAAAGAAGATGCTCTCCTATTCACCAGTAAGGGTTGAGGAAGCAGATCTGTAAGGAATCTAAAAACTAGCACCTAACAACCTGGTCAAACCAAGATGTTATCTACTGTAATTTAGAAATCTAACACTTGATCTAACATCTAACCCAGACAAAACTGGGTTAGCTAATGTTCCTTTCCTTATGGGTTATGTTCTCAGTGCCTTGAAGTGGTATATCTTGACTTTAGCAGACCTTCAGGCATTTTTCCAATGTGTGTTTCCCTAGGTCAAGGTCACCAAAGCACATTTTGTCTCTTCTGAGTCTAATAGGCAAGCAACACAGAGATTTAGACACCAGGAGATAATGACCAATAGGAGTTAAATACTTGCAAGCTTGGCTAACTCCTGCTTGTCTGAAGCTTCTATCAAGGCTTTCCCCTTTCCCTTGAGAGCATGGCTGCTTTAGAGGTCTCAAACTTGGACATTTTTTAGGATTACATGCAGGATTAGAGCTGACTAATATTGCCTCTGAAAACTTGTGAGGTTGCTGCTAACCCTTTGAACACTTGTGTGTAGTCCTTAGGGAAAAATAACGGCTAAAAGAAGGGTTGGAGTACTATTTTTAGGGAAGAAGGCAAAGGAGAAAAGAAGTCTAGACATCTTTTGTAGATACAGCTGGATAGTAGGGAGGCCAGGACTCAAAGGGAAAGGTGGTGGCACTTAGACTCCAGAAGGGGGAACCAAAGAGTCAAGGTGTAAAAATGCTAGGGGGGAAGAGGGTGGGTTTGGGGGAAAAGGAAGGGAAATAAGAGTGGTGTTTCTGGAATGTGGACCCTTTTTGTTACAAAACTCCACCAGTATTTGCTTACGTGGTCTACTTTTTTTTTATCTTTATTTTTAGCACAATTTACTCCTTAGCCAAAGTTTGTCCAAACCACACAATACATAATTACAAGATCTAAGAATTCATCTAATCCAACTCATATTTGAGCAATAGGATTTCTATAATTTTTTTAAGCTAAATTTATAACCTTACATTCCTCATTTCATTTTGTTAGATTTATCTCAGTGTTCAATTATTTGAATACATATGTAGATCCAAATCCTGTAATTCAGTTTATTAGTCATCCCATCCAGTTCCTTGTCATCACTAAAAGTGATGAGAATTACTATCTATTCATTCAAGTCACTAATTAAAAATGTTCAACAAGACAAGGTTAAAGATAAAACCCTGAAATGAATCCCTGGAAACCTCTCTCCAATATAATGGTTGATCCATAAAATAAAACCTTTTGGAGGTGGGGCCAAAATGTCAGAGTAGCAGCATTGTGTGAATTAAATATCAGGAATCCATCGGATCCTGGAAGTCTTACCTTATAGGAGTCACAGAGGCATGTGTCTTAATTTGCCAGTGTGGCAGGTGAGATTCCTGACTTGCAGAAGTCACAGAAGTCAGGGGACATGTATGGGGACTTAGATGAAACTTTGAGACAATTGAAGGATCCTGGGGGAAGGTTTAGATCAGTGATTCCCAAAGTGGGTGCTACTGCCCCCTGGTGGGTGCTGCAGCAATTCATATAGGCAGTGATGGCCACAGGTACATTTATCTTTCCTATTAATTGCTATTAAAATAAAAAAAATTAATTTCCAGAGGTGCTAAGTAATATTTTTTCTGGAAAGGGGGCAGTAAGCCAAAAAAGTTTGGGAACCACTGGTTTAGACTGAGTTTGAAAACCCCATGGGTGAAATGCCCTCTCACTCTCTCTTTGCCATTCTGTTGGGCTGGTGAAAAGAGTTCTCTCTTTCTCTGCCATCCCAGCACTTATCTATATAAGCCATCTCTGGCAAGCAGCACTTCAGGGACCACACCAGGGCTGGGAATCCGGGAACTCGGTCTTCTGGGCTCTGATCCCTTCCTGAACTCTAGCCTGCTCTTTAATTGGCCTGAATTTGTCTGGCTCAACCTTGTGGGTAGCTGGGCTCTGGACACTAACTTGTGAAATGGGCCAATGGCCATGGAGAATCTAGGACCTGATGGAGAATAAGTAATCCAGCTGAAGGCTTACTTTAAGTTAGAAAGGCTGGAAACTTGATTTTTCTATTTCTTTTTTATTAATAAATACTTTTAAATTTAGTATAAAGTCTCCAAGATTAATTTTTATTCATAACAGCATGGAAAGCTGGAACCACTTTGAGAATCCTCTCAAGCAATTCTAGCATCTCAAAAATGAATCCTGGAGTCATAGAACCAACAAGGGGACAGAATGAAGTAACTCTTTTACAGAAAACAACTTGAAAGGTAGGCAGAGAGGAACTTAATGTGAATTTGCCAAAATTAATAATTATTAATATTATCCAACCCAGATATCTCTATCTTGACCACAAATATCACAAATGTCTTACTGAAATTCAGGCACATTTTGTCTATAGCATTCCTCTGTCATACTAATGTAAGGCCTGTTTTAAAAAGGAAGAAGGAAATAGAGTTAGTTTGTTTTATTTGTTTTAGTTAACCCATGCTGGCTCCTAGTGATCGCTTTTTTCCTTCCTAAGAGAGTCAATAATTTGTCCTAGAATTTTGTCATGAAAGAACCTCAAATTCTCTGGCCTATAGATGATAAAATCTATTATTCTCCCTGTCTTCTTTGAAAATAGGAACAATATTATCCCTTCTTATTTGTCTTATGGCGTCTTACGCCTTTTTCCTTAATTCCTCAAGCTGCAATTTTACAATTTCATCTATAATTTCTTCTGTGATGATAAGTGCTACCCTCTTAGTGTCTTTCTCTTGGGCCACATGTAAGCACATGTCTACGGCTACTATGTAGTTCTGCTGTAAGTCACAATTAATGCTCAGGTGTGGTGTGTGAAGAAATCCTTTTCCTTACATCTTGCTGCCTTTTAGTCTGTTGTCCAAGGGGAGGAGTGTGTATAAAAGTGATGAGCAATTTCACTACTTACTTTTACGGATATGAAAAAAAATTGTCCTCTCACAACAAATTTGTCTTCCTTGACTCTGCCATTCATCTTAAATCAGTATCTCCTGAGATGTCCTAGGTTATACTATATTAGAACAACTGCAACCACAGCCCAATCTGATTCCATAACATGTGGGGGGAAATCTTGTAATTAGGAAATCTAACATGGGTTTGATTAGAATTTCCAATGTGTCCAAAATGGTTGCTCACCTCACTTTTATAGAGAGCAGAGCTGGATGGCTTCCCTAAATATGAGTCTTATCCCCCTTAGCCCAATATTACTCAAGTATCTTAAGAGGTAACCTCATTTGCTATGAAGTAATCAATCAGTAGTTTTATAGCTTCTCAGAGAGGGTATATTCACACTCTCCAAGGAGAGGTGGTGCCTTATATGTGCCTTTTTTTTTTTTTTTTTTTTTGTAATTTTAACTTCTTTTTTTTTTTTAACATTTATTAATATTCATTTTTGACATGGTTACATGATTCATGCTCCACCTTTCCCCTTCAACCCCCCCCCGCACCCCCCCCACCCTTGGCCGATGCGCGTTTCCACTAGTTTTGTCATGTGTCCTTGAACAAGACCAATTTCCAAATTGTTGGTAGTTGCATTGGTGTGGTAGTTTCGAGTCTACACCCTCAGTCATGTCCACCC
>NC_058132.1:122952355-123000533 GCF_016433145.1 Gracilinanus agilis | reverse complement strand
TATTCTCAAATTGTCTCTTCTAGACTGGTTTTCTTGGTCTGTCACTCTCTCATTGAGATATTTCATGTTTCCTTCTATTTTTTCAGTCTTTTGGCTTTGTTTTATTTGTTCTTGTTGTCTTGAGAGATCATTAGTTTCTACTTGCTCAATTCTAGCCTTTAGGGATTGATTTTCGGCTATAATCTTTTGTTTTTCGGCCATAATCTTCTGGTAATCGGCCATAATCTTTTGGTTTTCGGCCATAATCTTCTTGTTTTCGGCCATAATCTTTTGGTATTCCTTTTCAATCTGGTCATTTCTTGTGTTCAATTTGCTTATCAGTTCATTTGGTTTCTGAGCCTCGCTTTCCAGCTGCAAGATTCTACCTTTTAAGCTGTTATTTTCTTGCCAGATCTCTTCCATTTTCCTCAAAATCTCAGATTTGAACTCGTCTATAGCTTGTGGGGAGTTTTCCTTATTTGGGGAGGGTCTGGATGGTTGTTTGTTCTCCTCCTCTGTTTGCTCGGTTGTCTGGATTTTCTCTGTGTAGAAGCTGTCGAGTGTTAAAGACTTCTTTTTTTTGTTATTATTCTTTCTCTTCTGAATTTCCTGTAACTGGTTAGCCATCATTAGCCCAGCAGCTTCTCAGGTTTATCCTCGCTCTCAGTGTCTGTCTGAGATCTATTGGCTCCTGAGGTCTGAATTCTAGTTTTTTCCAAGGTCAAGCCCCCTGGTGGATTCCCTTGCTTGATCCTCTGCAGGAAGTTTCTTTACAAGTCTCAGGGAGCTACTTCCACAGTCGTATACCCGTCTGCACTGGTTCCCCACTTAGGCTTTAGTTCCTGGCTGTGTTTGCCTCCACCCACACCTCTGCTCAGCTGGCACCCACGCCTCTGCTCAGCCGCACCCACACCTCTGCTCAGCCGGCACTCTGCGCGCCCAGCGTCCACTCTCTGCTCCCGCGCGTGCGCTCAGCTTTCGCGTGCGTTCTTGACTTAATGGGGTCCTAAGTCTTGCTGCTCTCAGGAACAGGTCCCGGAGCTGCTGATGACTCGATGGGTGCCCCAAACTTGCTCTATTTCTTTTTAGCTGGGTTCGAAGCTATAGGTGAGTGTGGAGGGGGTGGGGGTGGGGCGGTTGCTCAGCTCGCGATTTAAGGAGAGCCCTTTTTAGCCTGGAAATGTCTCGATTCCACGTACCTTCCACGCTGTGCCCTGTTGTGGGGTTCCTCCGTTCGTCTGGACTTGTTTTTATGTCCCCTTGAGGAGTTTTGTGTGTTTCGGTCAGGAGAGGTTAAGAGCTGCTTCTTACTCTGCCGCCATCTTAACCCGGAAGCCCTGTGCCTTTTTTTTTAACATTTAATAATTTTTATTTTTTAGAAAAGTTAACATGTTACGTGATTCATGCTCTTTCCCCTTCACCCCCCCCCACTTTCCCCCCCATAGCCGATGTGCATTTCCACTGGTTTTTTAATGTTTTTTTTTAAATTTTAAACATTTATTAATATTTATTTTTAACATGGTTACATGATTCATGCTCCTACTTTCCCCTTTTCCCCCTGCTCTCCCCCCACCCATGGCCAATGCACATTTCCACTAGTTTTGTCATGTGTCCTTGATCAAGACCTATTTCCAAATTGTTGGTGGTTGCATTGGTGTGGTAGTTTCCAGTCTACATCCTCAATCATGTCCGCCTCAACCCATGCGTTCAAGCAGTTGTTTTTCTTATATGTTTCCTCTCCTGCAGTCCTTCCTCTGAATGTGGGTAGCATTTCATATGTGTCTTAATAAAGGTTCTTATTCTATAATCTGGGGGTTCTTAACCTGAGCCTCATGAACATGATTTTAAAATTATCTTTATAACAGTATATCAGTATAATAGGGCTGTGGTAAGAAATACCAGAGCTATACTTCATAGATCTGAATAAAATAATACAATATTCATATAGGAGAATGAAATATCAAACAAATACCAGCATTTTTGAGCAAAATTATGAAAAAGAATTGGGAAGTTTAATTGCCAGATTTCTAATTATACTATAAAGCAGTAATTATGGAAACTAGTAGCAGATAAAAATAGAAAAAAATTCAGTAGGATGAATTGCAATAAGAACAAAATACCTATAGTAGTCTACTGTATCATAAAACATCAAGAAAATAATTCATTATCTAAACATAGTTGTTGGGAAAGTGGTTAGCAGTTTGTTGATAAAATGGGAACAGACCACCATTTCTCCATAAACTATGATACATTCCAAGTGAACTAAACATTATTTTTAAAATTTTAAACCTATAAACTGGGAGACAAGAAAAGTTTTATCTTTTTTTTTTTTAAATTTTAAACCCTTACCTTCCATCTTGGAATCAATACTGTGTACTGGTTCCAAGGCAGAAGAGTGGTAAGGACTAGGCAATGGGGGTTAAGTGACTTGCACAGGGTCACACAGCTGGGAAGTGTCTGAGGCAAGATTTGAACCCAGGACCTCCTGTCTCTAGTCTGGTTCTCAATCCACTGAACCTCCCAGCTGCCCCCCCCCCCCCCGAATAGTTTTATCTTTCACAAATGTGGAGAGGTGATGAATTCTTAACATGCCCTGACTTAGAAGAAATTTCACAAGATTAAATAAATGAATTATATCTCATAAAAATAAAAGGTTTTGCACAACAAAAGCTAAATATCAAGGATAAGAAGCAATTCTAGAAATAAATATTTTTGTCAAATATTTCTTATGTCTTGAAAACCAAAATTTATAAGAAAGTGATTCATTTATACTGGAGCAATTCTTTAGACCAGTGATGGGCAAACTTTTTAAAGAGGGAACCAAAGGAAAGGAAATGCTCCTCTGTCAGTCTGTTTCTAAGGCAACTCTTTCGAAGTTTCATCATACTGTATCCTACTAATTGTATTTTTCAGATTAGGAATAATGTCATGGGGCCAGATAGAACATTTCATGGGGCGCATCTGGCCCACCTGCAGCAGTTTGCCCATCACTGCTTTAGGACATCAGTGGTTAGAGTATACAAAAGACTGTTCTTGAATAAGAAACACACATACATTATTAACAGCTTGGGAAGAATATTCAAAATCTTTCCTCAGATATGTAAATTAAAAACAACTCTGTGATTCTACCTGACTCATCAAATTAGCAAAGATAATAAAAGACCACAAAATTCAGTGCTGGAAAGACTGTGATTTAAACAGGTAAATTATTGCTGCTTTTGGAAAGCAATGTGTAATTATGCAATAAGTTAGTTACCAACAAAAAAGTATTTACCTTTTGACCCATTTGCATTACTGGGCCTGCCTGAAGAAGATCATTCATGGGGGAAAACATTCTGTGTAAAAGTAGGCCCACATTGTTACTATTTATAAGGCGGGAGGGGGTTCCCTGGAAACGAACTAGATAACTATAGACTAGCAACGGATTGAGTAAATAAGGAGCTTCTTGGTCAGGTCCTTCCCCATCCTCATTCTGCCTCCTGGAAGCCGCCTGCCCATCTCCCCTAAGCTCGGGTTCCTTCACTTACTTCCTGGCATATGACATTCCTCATCCCCCACCCCAGCACGAGGCAGACTGGGCTGCCCACACCCTTTGGATAAACAAGGAGTCATGGACTATAATCGCTGTGGTGAGATGGAGAAGTACGCAGGTCCGTTCAAATAAAAGGGATGGAATATTATTGTGTCATAAGAAACAACGAACATGAAGAATTCAAAAAATAGGAGTTTGGGACAAAGTAATATAGAATAAAAAAAAGCAGAACCAGAATATCGTTTGTTGTACACACTGTTTGTAATTTTGACATTAATGGCAATGGGAGATAAAAAGAAAATCCTTGTTATATACATAGAAAAGAAGATTTCTGTGAGCGGGCCCTTGTGAGGCCCTTGTGATTTTGGGGTGAACTGTGTATTGGTTTGTCTTCTGATCTCTGACATGATAGTAATGTTATCTCTTCCGCAAGTCTTACTTCAATGCCTCAACATGGCATGGACCCCATGTTCTCAAAATCTCTGGTGGTTTCTACCATATTAAAAAGACTCCTATACAATCTCTGCAAGACTGAGTTGGTTTTCTGAGGGTCAGCCTCATTGAGCACATAAAGACTCCTTATCAGTAGCCTGGACATTTGGTGAAGAAGTCTAAAGCCACGACAACCTATGAAAGAAATAAATAAATACAAAATGGCCTTCTGGCCTGTTGTCCCCCTACCATTTCTAGACGATGGTGCCAAAGTGGCAGAAAAGGAGATGGAAAGTAGTTAAGAATCACACAATTCTTAGATAGCCTTTAAACATCAGCTTAGCTGTTAGTCCTTGAAAAGTAAAATCTTTGTCCAATAACCAATGAATGGATATATTATCAGAGAAAGTAAATCATTTCAATCTTGACATTTTGTTATAAATAAGAACAAAAGACAGAATTTGCTCATAGAGCAGGATGGTTCATGGCTTCTTCAGAATCAAATAAAAGAGTTGGCAGAGCCATGTTTTACTTTCTTGATTTTGCCATCATACTTTAGATGACTTTTCCCTTTGCCCTTGAGACCCCATTCTCTCATTGGTAAGTTTCTGAGAATAATTCACCAATGGGAAAAGGTATTTGCTGGGGCAGAGGGAGAAGACAACTGAATAGAGTATATATGAATTATTCCTATGGGAAGTGGAAATTGAGAGGTTGTCCATCAACGGGGGAATGGCTCAACAAGTTGTGGTTTAAGCTATCTGGAAAGACTTACAGGAACATGATGCAAAGTGAAGTAAGCAGAACCAGAAGAACATTGTACACAGTGACAGCATTATTTCTTAATGATCGACTATGAGCAACCTAGTTATTCATAGTAATTCAAGACAATTCCAGAGGCTCATGATGAAAAATGCCATTTGACCTCAAAGAAAGAAATGGAGTCTAAATGCAGAATGAAACATGATACATTTAATTTTCTTTCTTCTTCTTTCTTTTTTGTTTGAGATCTCTTCCCAAAAATGACCAGTAAGGAAAAGTGTTTTACATGATACACATGTAAATCTATATCAGATATTGCTTGCTGCCTCAGGGAGGGGGAAGGGTAGGAAGGGAGGGTCAGAAGAAGGGTGAGAACTTAGAACTCCAAACTTAAAAAAAAATTGATGTTACAAAAATTGTTTTTAACATGTAGGGTCAGCTGGGTAGCTCAATGGATCGAGAACCAGGTCTAGAGACGGGAGGTCCTAGGTTCAAATCTGACCTCAGATACTTCCTAGATGTGTGACCCTGGGCAAGTCACTTAACCCCCATTGCCTAGGCCTTACCACTTTTCTGCCTTAGAACCAATACATAGTATTGATTCTAAAGTGGAAAGTAGGAGTTTAAAAACAAACATGTAATGGAGGAAAAATAAAATGTTATTTAAAAATTCAAGACCTTTCAAATTAAATAAATATGTACTTTTGGTCCCTAGTAATTCAATAAAAACAAGATGAGAATAGGTAAATATTGAAAAGATTAAACTATTGGAAAATATGGTTTGAGAGTAAGGAATTAGGAAGACCAAAGTCTTCTACACTAAACAAGATTTTCATACTAATATTACCTGATTACTTTCTTCCAGAAAAGAATCAGAGGACTTTGTACATGCAAATGCAATATAAGGTCACTAAAATTTTTTTGATTGTATTTTAAAGACCCAAAGTAACTCATTGCTGATGAAGGAATTACTCCTGAATCAACTATCTCTATGGTCAAACCATTGACTTAAAAACTGATCAAAGATAGAAGAAAATATTTCAAAATGAGGATATCATCTTGTAATTAAAAAACCCCCAACAGGAAGTATTTAAACAAATTACTAATTTTTGAAAAATAAGATATGATTAGAGGAAAGGGCATTGACACTGATTACAACTTTATATGGAAGCTTGACTTATATAAATCAATTGCCATCAAAAGACCACAAAAAAGCTAAAAATCACTTTAGTCAACAAATATCTGACCAAATGGTAGCCAAGGGAAAACATTGGTTTAGAATATACTCTAATCCATAAAATATTGAGAAAGATAGTAGAAGATTAAGAATTATATTATCTTATAAAATAGAGAATCAATGAAGGAAAGAAATAGTTTAAGCAAAGCTTTTCAAGAGACTCAATTAAGCAAAGTTATAGGAAAATCATTTAAGGAGGACAATCAAAATATTTTTTATCACCAATTATCGTGGAGTTGGCACAGTTAGACTCTAACATAACACTTATTCATGTACTAATAGAAGGAAACAAAAATGCCACTGGAAAGAAAAAAGATGAGGGAAAACAACCTAAGTATATCAAGTGTGTGAAGAGGAGATCCATACTGAAGGTAACACAATTTTGAGGACAACGAGGGATTAATTTTCAAAGTATCTGAAGGATACAAACATATCACAGGTATGGTATCAGGCCTCAAAATGACTGAATATCAATAAATTCTAACCTAGATGCCTACTTTCCCAAATGTATAAGATTTTGTGAGAATAATTCAAACACAGGAACAAGTAGATTTTTGCAAACAATATCCTATAGAAGAGCGTTATCTTAACACAATTGACTGAAAAATATGGAGAACACCTCTCCAAGAAGGAATCAAAGTGTCCCATGGAGAGGGGTGAACAAGATTCTAGAGGTTATGTATTCCTGCCACCCTATGCTTCATATTTAGATGACATGTGGATGTGTACATAATCAAAGAAAAGCAGAATATAGGAGGAGAAGAAAGTGAAGGAAAAAGAGGAAGAAGAGAAAGAGGAGGAGGAGGAGGAAGAAGGAAGAGAAGGAGGAAGATACTGTATGCTATTGATAACCTCAAGATGTCAAGAGAAAGAGAGAAAGGCTCCTGGTACACTGTGTAATCCACTGTGGTGAAATTTATGGAAAGAAACAGACATGAAATTCATTGAATGGGAAGGAAGAAATGGGCTGTAAGCTGCATTATTGGAGAGTATCCACATTGATATGATCACAGATCCATTTGAGTACTTGTAGTATTTATCTTCTTGAATTGGAATATTTTCTCAATAGACAATATATTATATTGTGTTCTGTTTTTCAATCATATTTTGAGAATTTGTCTTTTTATTGGCTCTTCATGTTTTAATTCTTATAGTTGTTAGATTTCACTTTTTTTGCTTTATTATTTGTGTCATTAGGAGTAGAATCTTTCTTTAATGTGCCTATATGATATCTCTTTCTAAGACAGTGACTGAACTATATTTCTGTATTTTATACTGAGAAAAATTGTATATACTCCAAAGTCTTGCTCACTACCAGGTCTGCCCCCTTATTAAGCATTTTTAACTTGTAGAGTACCAGCCCTTTTTCCATTTTTTATACCCAGTTAAAATTTGCTTTTCCCCTGCCTTTGTTAATCTGAAATGCCCTATGAATTAGGCCCCAAAACATTTATAACAACCCTTTCCTTTATTTTCAGTCTTTCTCCCATTTCTCAATTCAGGTTCAGATATATAATATTCATTAAATGATCTCTATGGAGATTCACCAAGCTTAGCTCTGCTTGAGAGGGAATGAACTGGTACAGCCAGATTTGTCAAAAGAAAAAAACCCAAAAGTATCTGTCCTCAAGAAGCTTATTCTTTTATTGAGGATTGCAAGGTGCGCACACAAGTAAACCCCAGGTAATATGAAGAAGGAAAGAGTATTAAAAAGTAAAGCATTCAGAAAAGGCTGAGGTGAAGAAAGAGCACATGGGGTTGGAGGGGTGGCCTCCAAAGGCATAGAGAGAAGACAAATGGACATGAAACTCACAAAACAGCTGGTAGGCTAGTTTAGATGGAATATAGAGGACAGGAGGAAATCTTATGAAATAAATCCCTAAAGATAAGTTCAAGCTTGAATGTGGAGGGTTTTAAATGGATTTGGGAGTTTGTATTTTATCCTAGAGAGAACACAAGGCCACCAAGAATTTTTTGATCAAGGGAATTGTAATAATCTGATCTGTTCTTAAGGGAAATTATTTTTTACACTTATGTAGAAGATAGAATAAAGAGAGAAGAGACTGGAGTCGTGAAGTCCAATTAAAAGGCAATAGAACAGAGAAGAATGAATAAGGGCCTGAATTAGATAGTAGCAGTGTAAATGGAGAGAAGAGCCATTGAGGCCCCTTTTAACTCAAGAAATAAGAGACAGTTGAGATGAGAGAGATGTTTAATTAATTAATTAAAAAGAATTCATTTCAACGAGCATTTATTAAGCTCCAAAAGGTACTGGGAATGCAAAGACAAAAGCCCCTTCCCTTGGGAGAAATTAAATATATCCATATAAAAGTAAATACAAAATGTATGTTCTATGGAAGGGTATTGGTCTAATATATAACTCACTCTAATCGAGCAAGAGTTCCCCAGGGCACATGGAAGGGCAGAGAAAAATGGGACAGGGAAGATGAAAGGTTGGGACTGACAAGGATGGGTAATATAATCAAAGTTATCTATTTTATCTTTTGTTATTGCCTCTACCCCTTGTTTGATTAAAAAAAATGTCTGATATTAAAGTTGCATATCCATTTAGAATGTACTGTGGAATTTGACATTAAAGACTAAGCCTAATTTCTGCTAGATTGCTTTCCAGTTTTCCCAGCAGTGTTTATCACATAGAGAATGATGATATCTTTAATTGAAATGTGAAAGTTTAGAGGGGGAGGAAATTTAGGAAAAGAAACATAGTAAATTTTACTTTGGATATGTTGAGTTTAGATGCCTGCAAGATATCCAGGTGGACATGTCCATCAAGGAATGGGTGATGTACGTCTGTAATGGGGAAACAGATTAAATTAGATATACATGTAACACCCTATTGTGATCTGACAGGCCACCTGGCAGGTTATCTCTGATAATGGAACAAATTGAAACCATCATAAGTGATTCCGTACTTGCCTTCTTCTCTAGCCTCCTTTCCCAGAAGAATCTATCAGGTGTCAGCAGGTGGCAGGAAGAACCACCACCAACAGGGTGCTCCATCTTGCTACTTGACGACTAACATGTCTTGGATTAGACAGGAGTCGGCAGTTCTTTTACTTCAGGTAACACGAAAGATCGCCATCTGTCCTGCCTCTGTACCCTATAGTCCCCTGGCACTGTCATCTGACCTACTTCCTTAATCTAAGGACCCTTGGGCTTTGCCATCAGCTGCACCCATAGGATGTTTTAGGTCTTTCTATTTGCCCTGAATCCAGGAGTCTGTTGGAGCTGGTTCATATTGGCAATTTACAGGGTAGGCATTTATGCTTTAGAAATGAGTAAAGTAGAAATCAGAGTTTGCTTTATTGTTAATTAAGACTTAAGAAAGAGATGAAGAAAATGTTAATAATGCAGATTAAATTTTAAAATGTGTTGAGTATATTTATAAATGTATATGTATGTATATATCTATGCATACATTCAAATATGTGTATATATGTACACACAGGAGAACTTTTATGTGTTCTATCCTTTAATTAAATTAGAATATGAACTACTTTAGAGCTGAAACTGTCTTATTTTTTTGTTTGTAACCTCAGTGCTTAGCACACACATATGCTTGACATGTAATAAATGTTTTTTTTCCTTTATTTATTTAATAGCTAACAAAAGGAGATTTACTTTGTCATAGCAAGAGAAGAATTAACAGGTTACCTTACTCTGAGTTACCCATGGCAGTCTGCCAAATAAGGGAACTTGTAACCCTATCCCTTTTTACATGTTTGTATATTTTCCTTCTCACCAACCCCAATTATGATTTGCAATAGATTCTACTCCCTTCTATCTTATTTCTTTCCTAATGTATTTTTCTTTTCCTCCTAATTTCCCTTTCTTAAAGCAATCAAAACAGAACCCAATTACCGCCAGTCCCTCTGTTGCTTATTTAATTCCCTCTGTACCCCATGAAGACATTAAGATTCTAAAGGAACACTTTTCTTTCCCTTTATTAATGACTTCATTATCATTTTGCCTCTTCAGACTTCTCAAGAAAGAAACTAGATAGTGCAGGGGTGGCTAGAAGGTATAGTGATAGAGTACCAGTATGGGAATTAGAAAGATTCATTTTCCTGAGTTCAAATCTGGCCTCAGACACTTCCTAGGCAAGTCAACTTTGCCCTGTTTGCCTCAGTTTCCTTATCTATAAAATGAGTTAGAGAAGGAAATGGCAAACCACTCCAGTATCTTTGCCAATAAAACTCTAAATGAAGTCATGAAGAGTTGGACATGATTGAAACAACTGAACAACACAATAACTTCTCAGAGATATTTAACTTTATAGGTGTATCATGAATCCTGTTTGCAAAATTTGCATTTCAAAGTTTCTCTGTTATCATTTTTTAATAAGGAATGTTTTAAAGTCCCTTGCGCCCTTGAAGATTCTATTTTTCTCCTTGAAGGATTATACTTAGTCTATCAGGGTAGATATTTTTGTCATAATCCTTTATCGTCTGCCTTTTGAAATAGCTTATTCCAAGTTTTTCTCTACTGCATAGTAGTTTCTGCCAAGTCTTGTGTGAATCTGGCTGGGATTCCTTGGTATTTGAATTCTTTATTTCATGGCCATTTGGAGTAGTTTTTTTCTTTCACCTGGAAGTTCTAAATTTTGGTTATGATATTGCCAGGAATTATTTTAGTTGGTTTTTTTTCTCTTTTCACTTTATCTTACAGTTTCTACTTATGATTTCTTGAAAAAAAGTATCCTGAATAGTTTTGGGTTTTGGTCATGATTTTCAGGTAGTTCAATGACTCTTAAATTATCTCTCAACCTGTTTTTCAGATCAGTTCTTTTTTAAAGGTAGATATATTACTTTTTTTTTTAATTCTTTGGCTTTGTTCCATTATTTCTTATTGTCTTGTGGCATCATTTAGTTCCTTGGTTCTACTCTTTTTCAGAAACTACTTAGATCACATTTCAGATACTACTTAGATCACATTTTTTACCTTCTGTTCTGAGCTATTAATTTTCCTTCTGATTTTTCCCTTGAGAGCTCTTATTTCACTTATTATTCTTTTCCCCCCTTCTTGCTTCATTATGAAGAGGATGGAGTTTGTAATAGCTTGTAGCTGTTATTTTTTCTGAAACTTTATTTATAATTATTCCTTGTTTCTAGAATCAAATTTTTTTTAATTTGCCTCAAATATCAATTGACCTATAATATTTCTTCACTGTTTTCCTTTGTTTAGTCATATTCCAATTTTAGTTCCTGATTCGGTTTGGAGGGTTATATCCAGGACCTTGCAATCCTCTACTCACATTCTTTTTCTTTTTTCTTTTTTCTTAACTCACATTCTTGAACAGGGTAGTCAAGTCCTACTTGGTCCTGATAGGATTTCCTGTATTCCTACTATTGACTTCTACCTTCCCTAATGTGTCTACTCCCTGAACACTAGCAAATTTCAGCAGGCTTACTGATCTTTTTCTTTGGACTTTTTTTTTTTGATGATCATTCAATCTGGCACGTTTTAAAAAAGATAATTGCAAGGGACTATGTGGGAAATTTGAGTTTCTCTATATCTTTCACACTCCCATCTCTACTCAAAGTCTAATTTTAAAATATCTTAATTACTTATCTCTCTTGGGGAATATCACTTTACCCCTGAATTGAAAGATCTTTTCAAGTATGGACTTTTGTTAATGTACTATTTGAAAGCTGACTTTTTCTTTTTAAAAAATTGACTATATTTTATTTTTAAATTAGGTTTTCTTGGAAACTGAATCTGTAATCTAAAAGTATATATTTTAACATTATAGTTTTCTGTTCCAAATTCATCCTTTCTTTCTAGTCTTGACTTAGAAATATAGGGAGAACCTGATTGGTACATGCTATACAGGCTATTATATAGCCTATATAATGTATATTCAATACAACACATGGGATTCTGCATTCATGTAAGCAGCCCACATTGGCTTGTATGCTACCTTTTTTAAGCCTACAGAAAGACAGTGTGTTAGTAAATTAATTATCAGAATATAAGGAATACAACATTAGATTCTTCTACTAACTGTATGTGGCCATATTCGAGCTACTAGCCAAGACTTTCTGTTTGTCACTGATAACTGAAAGGAATAGCCTTCCTAAGGTATAAGTATCTCTATTGGCTGCAAGAGAGTATTTAGCCTTCCAATGCTCAAATTATTCCTCTTCTAGCAAACGGGCATAGTAAGACAGTGTAGAGATGTGGTTGGGTGGCAACATGGAGAAAGCTTGGGAGTCAGAAATAGGAATATCTTAGCTCAAATTCTGGCTCAGACAATTACTAACTGTGAAAACCTGAGTGAGACTAATGTAAAGAGCTTTGCAAAAGTGAAAGTGCTATATAAATATTAGCTATTATTACTGAATACAAGCTAAGGCAATTTAATATTGGAGAAAGGAGATGGCATTTTAAGTGGGAAGACCTGGATTGATTTTTTTGCTCTGTAGCTTGCTACCTATATGACCTTGGAAAAGTCATTGAACTACTTACTATAGGACTCTGTTTCCTCACCCATGACATCTATGAAATAATATGATGAACTAGGGGATCCCCAAGATCCCATTCAACTCTAACTGTATGGTTTTAGGGAAATGATATTTTGCTGAAGAATGAATTTATGGCTAGCCCCAACCCCACATCTAGAATTTCTTTTTGGTTCAAACAACTCCTCAAATTCATAGAACACAGTTACGTAGTTTATTCTGCACAAATAATTTATTGTTCATAGAATAAAATGCTAAGAGAATTGACTCCATGAATTGATGAAGAGGAAAGTGAGAAGAATCTTACAATTTACACAGCAAAAACAACACTATGCAGAACAATAACTTTTAAAGACTTACCAGTGAATGAACATCCTTTTTATTTTCAGGCAGAGAGGGAATGGATTCAAGGTGCAGAGTGAGAGTTACCTTTTGTTGACATGGATAATGTGGTAGTTTGTTTTGCTCAACTGGCTCTTGGCATAGGGCAAATAATAGACCCCCCCCTTTAAAAAATCTTATTAATAGAATTTACTTCCAGGTATCCCAGCCCTTCCATCTGCTCCTTGCACCATGAAATTATACCTTTCACGTTTTCATTTTTTATTTCATTCTCTGGAGGTGAATATTCACAAGACATTCTTCAAATATTAACTCTATAGCTCTGTATAATATTCTCTTGGTTCTACTCATTTCACTCTTCATTCTCTCATGTAGTTCTTTCCAAGGTTTACAAAAATTAACCTGCTCATCTTATGGTGCAGTAGTATTCCCTCACAATCATATAAAGTATTATAATTTGTTTAGCAATGTAATAGACTCTCAATAAATGTTTATTCACTGACTGACTTTACCTTTTTGTCAAGATTTTGTTTTCCTTTTTTTCCACCTGTGAAGGAGCAATTAGAGAAAAGGGAGTAAGTAATAAGGTAAACAAAAGAAAAAGAAAGAAAAGAGGGTAATTGAAGCATTTTAAATGCAAAAAGGGAACATGAGGAAAGAAAGAAGGAATCACAGGCAAGCTGGACAGCTTTGAAAGCTATATGGTGAAGGGGGCAATCACGTGGCTCAGTAGATGAGAGGTCCTGGGTTCAAACTTGGCCTCAGATACTTCCTAGCTGTGTGACCCTGGACTAAACCCTTAATCCCCCTTTCCTAGCCTTTACCTCTCTTCTGCCTTGGAACCAATATTAAATATTGATACTAAGATGGAAAATAAGGGTTATTTTTTAAAGCTATATGTTGAATTTTGAATATATAAGTTTAAATTTATGCATGTATATGTTTTTAAAGGAAAAGCAAGCTATATTCTTAGCTTCATATACAATCCTCTTTTTTCTGTTCTAATTTGATTATGGAAATGTTCATTTTAGGGTGTTAGTTAATTTCAAGATAATTATATACAAAATATATGCATGTAAATGTATATAAAATATATACAAAATTATATATAAATTATATACAAAAGAAAAGAAATAAACCAAGTGCTTCTCCATTGGAGCATCCATGCAGTCACCTGTTGAAACTCTCCACATGCTTTCCCATGACAGAAAGGGCATAAAGAAGACCAGGGAGAGAGGAGAGTACCTGGAGCCTGGGGTCTATGCTACCTTAAAAGAAATATGAGAACCTGTTGGAGAAGGAGAATGCTATTTACCTTTTCATATGACTAATCGATGTGTTTTTTTTTTTTTACCCCTCTAAATTCTAATTTTCAGGACTGGTCTCTATCAAGGCAACTAGAGGCACTGAGCTATGGTTACTGGAAACTCAGGAGTTTTATTCCCAAAATTCATTGCTAGTTGTGCCCATGGCAGGCAGCTAGCCTCAGATTATCTGCTCCAATTTTTCTCTTTGCTCATCCAAAATGGTAGATATCAAGTGTCTTTCAAGGCAAAAAGATAAAGAAATGGAGAACTTGGAAACTACAATAGTCACATGCAGGCTTTGCCACTTCCCAATATCTTGCCATTTTCCTCCCCTCATGAGGACTTTAAAAAATCCCTGTCCTCTCTACAAGGGAAAGAATACTGTTATAGAATTACCTTACATGTGCTTTTTGATGTAACTTTTTCCCTTTCTTACATCTTCAAGAATTTTTTTTCTTTATCTTTGCAGTTTAGAAATATGATGGTAATGCACTTGGAATTAAATTTTAGGTTTACATTATATTGTATTATTTATTCTTAATAATTCTAGGATTTTTTTTAGATTTATTCATTTAAATATAAGATCCAGATGGCTCTCTTCCTTTTTAATGTTTTCTAGGATAGTAATTGTTCTGAGATTTGAGTTTCTAGATGTAGAGTCAAGATCACTATGAAGATTAGACTAAGGAGCCTCCTATCTCTTTATTAACATAAATTCCTGTTTTGAAATATCAAGAAATGTGTTAGTTTTTCTTTTGACTATATAAATTTATCCATCTCCCTAAGAGTTAGCATATGTCATATTGGCTCAAGAAATGCACTGTGTCCTTGAGTACCTAGAAAAGCATAGATTCTAGGGGGGGAAAAGCATAGATTCTAGGAAAAAAGGCATAGATTCTAGGTGATAGGAGGCCCCATCTATCTGTGGGGGAGCTGATAGGAGTTGAAACTACGTTGTCCTGGCAGATTATGAGGGTCAGTGAACATTAATAAAAATGATCCCAGACTAAACTAATTGGGCTGTAATTTTTGGCTACCCCATACCTTTACTCTTAAAGAACAGCATCCAAGTGCAGAGGGTAAAAATCAATGTGGACTGAACCACTCACCACTTATTTTGACCGAAGTAGACCAAAAGGTATTTTTCTCTCTTTGGGAGAGGAAAGGAATCAGGTATTAAGAAACTCTGTTTCCAATATCCCAAACCTAACTAGATAATCAGCTATTTTCTCATTTCTAGGCAGATAGTCTTTCTCATTGGCATACATAATAAAGAGCTGACTTTATTCTTTTACCTATTTTTGGCAAGAATTACTTTGCCAAGGACTTTATTGTTTCCTAATTATATGTCTTTTCTTCCTTCCTAATTTTAATGACCTACTTAAAGAATGAACTCTCTCTCATCCATGTCAAAGAATAATCATTCATTTTGTGGCTCTCCTCATTTACTGGAAGCCTATTTTCTTTTGAGCAACTTACTCTCCTGAAAAGTTACAAAAATTTTCTTTTCTGTTGGCCTTAGGTCATTCTGTTTTTTAAAATGTATGTGTATTTTCCAGCATCTGCTGGGGCCTGTGAGTTTCTCCATGTGAATATTCCCTGGCTATGGCACACATATCACAACCCATCCACACCTACTCATCTTGGGAGATTCTTTGTAATGTCTTACAAATTCACCAAGGGGAATTTGTTGTTTAAGTGTTATTTATGTATAACATTTAGCGCATATGTTCAAATATGCATACATACACATATACATGAATGAGAGGCACTGTAACATAGTACATAAAGAGATGATTTTGGAAACCAAAAGAGATCTGGGTTCAAATCTTAATAATAATAGCTAGCATTTGTTTAGCATTTTAAAGTTTGCAAAGTGCTTTATAAATATTATCTTGTCTTATCCTTACAATACCTTGTGAGATAGGGTCTATTATTATTCTCATTTTACAGATGAGGAAAGCTGAAACCCAAAATGGTTAAGTTACTTACCTAAGGTCATGCAGTTAGTATCTGAGGTTGAATTTAAACTTATCTTCCAGTTTACAAGTGCAGTGCTCTATCCATTTAGACCTATAGGACAAATCCTAGGACTAAATGGAGACTAAAGGAGTTTCACTATCTTTGATAGGGAAGCGAGATGGTCATTGTTTTATGTAAGAGGGTTGTGTGTGGCATGTGGCATCTTTTATTTTGCCCAAATAGGTTATATGTGTCCATTTGGGTGTGTCTAGATGTGGCTCTCAGAAACACCTGAACAGATATCTCTAAATCTCCTTCACTTCCCCTTCTCCAAGGGAGACTTTGATTCCTGCCAGAAAGGGAGGTAAGAGATTGGTGCCAGAAGGTACCAGGCTAGAATTATGTCAGTTCGCTCCCCTTGAAATATTGTTGGTCTAAGGAAAATAATTTTTAGGTTAAAAGCTGAGCTCATTGTTTTTCCTTAATAAGGAAGAAATGCCCCAAGCTATAAATCCCAAGCTTATTTCTCTTCCCAACAAGAGCCAATTCCACAATGGATATACATAACAAATAGCAAATAAACTCATTAATCCAAGAATATAGCAAACAGAAAAGTCATAAATATGGGAATCTAGCAGACAATACCCAAAGTGAATGAGCTTTCCCATTGGGAGCATCTAGGGAGAGGATATCCCATATCTCCCTCAAAGAGAGAGATTCTTCATAGTCTTAATTGTAGCAACCTGAGGATAGGGAAAGGCTAGAGATAATATTTCCTCTATATGTTGGCTTCCTCCATAGTCTTTCTCTTCCTTCAAGGATCTGAAGTTTTTTCTTCAAGCCAGAAGCCAGAAGACCTCTCTTCTCCAACTCTCATCAATTCCGCCCCTCACAAAGGCATAGAACATTGGATGGTCAATCTCCACTAAACAGGAGGGTCCCATGCAAATGGTCCTTGACTTATAAATTGCATTTACAAAAGGGGCAGATCCCCTTTCCTACAATTCCATAGTGTTTGCATTTTATTTATGGCAAAAACTAATTTTATTAGTTCCTAAGTTAACTAAGCTACCAATTCACTAGTCTGTTGTCCTGCCAGCTGGCCTGTCTCTTCAACCTATTTCTTAACTTTTTGGTTCCCCAATATAAAACCAGGAAAGATTTATAAAGTAGGTAGCATTTCTAGGCCCTAAAGGATGGGTAAGAATTCAACAGCTAGAAATAGGAGGGCATTCTACATGGAGAGAAAGGTATGAGCAAGTACAAGGAGATAGGTGTTTAAGAAATAAAGAAGTAGTGGTTAGTTAAGGAGTGCCTAGTTTATTAAGATTTTTGAAAGCCAAAATAAGGAGTCTGAATTTTAACTATTTGGAATGGGGAAATGCTAGTTGTTGTTTTTTTTTAAGCAAGAAAATAAGATAATAAAAACATGTATATAGGCCTAGAGATGGGACATCCTGGGTTCAAATTTGGCCTCAGACACTTCCCAGCTGTGTGACCCTGAGCAAGTCACTTGACCCCCATTGCCCACCCTTACCACTCTTCCACCTATGAGCCAATACACAGAAGTTAAGGGTTTTAAAAAAAAGTAAATAAATAAACATGTATAAATGATAGATTTGGAGTGAGGGAAAGAGAAATTGTAGGTAAAGAAACCAGATATCAGAAAGCAGTGGAAAAGAGGGCTTTGTTCAAAGACAGGATCTCAGTTTGAATTGAACTTTTTCATTTACTACCCATGTGAGTTTGGGCAAATGACTTCTCTTTCTCTGGGATTCAGTTTCCTTATTTTTAAAATAAAGAATGTAGACTAGTTGAAGGTTTTTTTTTAGTTCAGATATAGTTTATTTTCCCAATTACATGTGATGACAATTTTCAACATATGTTTTCTGAAATTATAAGATCCAAATTGTCTCTCTTCTTCTCTTCCCTCCCCCCTCAGAGAATAGTAAACAGTTTGATGTGGGTTATACATTTTATCATGCAAAACATACTTCATTATTGTAAGAGAATACTCATCTAAAACCAAAACTGTAAATAAACTAATATGGAAGATAATATGCTTTGAAATGCATTTAATTTTAGCAGTTCTTTCACTGGAGATGGATAACATTCTTTTGTCATCCTTCCTTCAGAATTTTCCCAGATTATTGTCCTGCTGAGAGTACCTAAGTCTTTCTTAGTTTATCACTGTACAATATTGCTGTTACTATGTACAATATTCTCTCAGTTCTGCTTATTTCTCTCTGCATCATCATGTAGATCTTTCTAGCTTTTTCTGGAATCATCCTGCTTATCATTTTTCATAGCACAATAGTATTCCATCTTAATAATATACCACAGTTTGTTCAGCCATTCCCCAACTGATGGACATCCCCATAATTTCCAACTCTTTGCCACCACAAAAAGAGCTGCAATAATCATCCTCTAAAACATAGGGCATAATCCTCCTCTAAAACACCTCCTCTTATGCTGGGGAAGGGAAGAGGATTAGCTTCACAGTTCAGTTTAATCCCATATAGGACTATCCCAAAGCTTCAAGTGCAAAGCCCCACTTGAGTTCCAAAGTTCTGCACCCTGGCCTGGCTTTCCTACTGGACTGGCTGCAAATGGGGGTGGGAAGAATGGAAGCAAAATTGTAAGATGAGTAAAAGGGTTCTGAGAAAAAAGAGGCAGCAAAGTTGGTGATGAAGGAATAGGAAAAAGGTAGGCCAATAGTTCAATCTCATGGCAGGATGGAGGGAAGTTTTTCTGTTTATTTTTTAGTATATGGGTTATACAAGCTTATTTGTAGGCAAAAGGAAATGAATTAGTTGAGAAGAAAAGACTGAGGACATAAGACAAAGGTTATAAGAAATGGAACAAGTTCCTAAAAGTAGTTTCTTGAAAATGTCAGTGGGAATGGGACCAAATATACAAATTGAGATATGAGATTCTGAAAAGTTTAAGATGCCTTTCTCCAGTGATGAAAGGGAAGAGAATATGAGAAACGTTAAAGTTGAAAGGAAAGAAGTTGAAAGAACTCATCTTGAAATGCCTCGACTCTCTAAATAAAACAAGAGATGTGTTCATCTGCTAAAAGTGAGGTAATAGAGAGGAAGAAGTGTCTAGGTGCTTTAGGAAAATGGGAACTATTGGAATGGACCTGGGAAATTTGGTAGGTATTCAGTCAGAGATGAGTGAAGAGATTATATACAGCAGCAGTAAAAGGCCAAAAAGTACAGAAGAGGTTAAATAGTTAGAATTTGTACATTGCTCCTTCAACATGGCTTTGTATTTTCCCCAGCAATGGTATAATGGGGCAGCAGAGGAAAATGTCTAGTCCCTGCTTCTGCTTGATAGTAAAGGAAATGGTTGGTGCAATTCTAATCCAAATACAGTTATCTCTTCTACATCATTGGGATTAGGGTCATGGCAACTCTGTGACCTGGAAAATCCACATAAAATTTTTTGGCCCTCCCTTCATTCCAGAGAAGAAGTCTGAATTTGTTTTTCTTTAACGGGATGTTTATGGTAAAATAAGTTGTATATATTTATAGAATTAAAAGATAAAATATGTTGGCATTATATAATACTATACACATATTTTGTGTATTTCTAAGTTTCTAATTTTTTTCTGTATTTTCTGCTGGCCTTCGTGTGTCATCTGAAAAATTTCAAAAAAAATTCCCATTTAATTTCTTATGCTGACCCATGATATATTGAAGACATCATATGATGGGAAAAGTGATGATATGGAAGGGATACCTGTATGATTATTCAGGTCACTTTTTCCAATTAGTATGAGTAATTAAAAGTTACATATTTGAAAGCTGAATGTACTGTTTCTTACCTGAAAGTATGACACTCTGGAAAGAGCATTTGAGTAAGAAGTTGGGTTCAAACCCAGATGCATATTACTTGTGTGACCTTTGAGATGCTGTCTATAACAAGAGTTGTTTCCCAATATGTAAATGGTCAAAGGATAAGAAAAATCAATTTTCATAGGGAGAAATCTAAGCTATCATGAAACCCATGAAAAAATGCTCCCCAAACACTAATAATTACAGAAATTCATATTAAAGAAACTCTGAGGTCCTGCCTCATATACATGAGATAGCGAAAAATGACAAAAAAAAAAAAAAAGGAAAATTACATTGTTGAAAGGGCTATAGGAAATATATACACTAATAGACTGTCAATGAGGCTGTGATCCAGCCACTCTGGAAAGCAATTTGAAACTATGCTCCCAAAGTCACTAAACTATACATATCCTTTAGTCTACTCTTAGGCTCCAAATAAATTATAATATAGACTCCAAATAAATTATAATGATCATTTTTGTTGTCATTGTTGTTCAGTTGTTTCAGTCATGTCTGACTCACTATGATGCTATTTGGAGTTTTCTTGGCAAAGATACTGGAGTGGTTTGCCATTTCCTTCTCCAGCTCATTTGACCAATGAGGAACTGAGGCAAACAGGCTTAAGTGACTTGCCCAGGGTCACACAGCTAGTAAGTAGCTAAGCTAGTAAGTGGCAGAGTACAGAGCCCTTATGACCCGAGCCATTTCCTTTCAGAAAGTTGAATGCAATACCACCTGGCATAACTCAAAGGGGGGAAAAAAAAAACAACGAAAAACAAAGAAGGCAAAAGAAAAGCTAGCTGCAAATATAATGCTCATCACATGGTCCCATGTGAACAACTCCAAGAACATGCTTGTCAAGACAAAACTGATTTTTAATTGGAAAGAATTACAGGCGGCTCAAACAACAGACTTATTCCAAAGGCTGAAATGGGCCACAGGGGAAAACCGCCAGGTGAAGAACCAGCGGAAAGAAGGCTTTACGTGTTTCTTAACATTGGTTTTTAACTTTGGACTGTCAAGTTTTAAACAGTTAATTGTTTTTTAAATGTCACCACTGGCATCTTAAACTGTTTTTAACATTTAATAAATGTTCTTGTATGTCTCAAAAAAAATTTTTTTAACTCAAAAGATTGAGTCTTCCTAACTTCAGGCCATGCACTCTACTTACCACACCACCTAGCTGCCCTTATAATAATTATATATAGCATTTATATAAATCTTTAATACTTTAAAAGTGCTTTACAGTTATCTCATTTTATCCTCATAATAACCCTAAGAGGTAGGTGCTATAATCATCCCATTTTACCAATGAGGAAACCAAGGCAGACATAATTAAGTGGGTTGCCCAGGTTCACATAACCAGTAAGTGTCTGGGGCTGGATCTCAACTCAGTTCAGAACTCCAGGTTCACCACCCTATCCAATATATCTCCTAGGCTCCATATGTACACAGCCATTTTCAGCATTTTGGAGGGGATAGTAAAGAACTGGAAACCAAGAGGCTCCCTAGATATTAGGGATTGCCTGAACAAATTATGAAAATGTAAAGATCAAAATTAATATACAATGACTATTATATTTTTAAAAGTTTATTAATGGGGGCAGCTGGGTAGCTCAGTGGATTGAGAGTCAGGCCTAGAGACAGGAGGTCCTAGGTTCAAACCCGGCCTCAGATACTTCCCAGCTGTGTGACCCTGGGCAAGTCACTTGACCCCCATTGCCTACCCTTACCAATCTTCCATCTATAAGTCAATACACAGAAGTTAAGGGTTTAAAATTTAAAAAAAGTTTATTAATAATAACTAAAGTAAAAAAGCTAGCTAACCAAGCTGAAGTTGTAGGGAAAAGAGAGCAAGAAATGGAATTACAGTCAACTATATTCAAAGCATGACCACCCAACATGGTGGAGAGATTAAAAGGAATTTTGGGAAATACCAAAGGAATTCTGGGGAATGTAGTTCAGAGGTACAAAATTCTTTAATTATACAGTAAATATTAATTTAATTGAATACTGTTATAGTATAAGCAATGATGTTTTCAAAGAAAAATGGGAAGATTTACATGAACTGATACAACATGAGGCAATGAGAATCAGGAGAAAAATTTGTAGAATAACATTATATAGAAAGACAGTTCTGGAAGTCTTGAGAACTCTGATCAATGCAATGATCATCCATGATTCCAAAGGAGAGATAATTACTATTTACTTTTTTTTTTTAAACCCTTAACTTCTGTGTATTGGCTCTTAGGTGGAAGAGTGGTAAGGGTGGGCAATGGAGGTCAAGTGACTTGCCCAGGATCACACAGCTGGAAAGTGTCTGAGGCTGGATTTGAACCCAGGACCTCCTGTCTCTAGGCCTGACTCTTGATCCACTGAGCTACCCAGCTGCCCCCTACTATTTACTTTTGACAGAGATGTGTCATAATAAAGATGCAAAATGAAACATATTTTTAGAAACATGTAAGGTGGGAGTTAGTTTTACTTAACTGTGTACATTTATTACAAGGGTTTTGTTTCCCTTTTTTGTGAATGGGAGGGAGGGGTAGATTAAGGGGAAATAAGAATAGGGTATAGCAAAAAAAGAAAAAGAAAGAAAGAGAAGAGGATTACTAAGGCATTTTTTTAAATGGAGAGAAAAGGATAGAAGGAAGGCTAAAAGAAGGCCAGACAAGCAGAATAATTTTTTAAATTATAGGTTGATGTTATTAGGGGGGAAAAAAAAAGCAAGCCATCCATAATAGGGACCTATGGTTTCATACAGAATCCTCATTTCCTATTGTACTATGAATATGAAAATACCCATTCTATTGGGTATTTTAGTTCAGAATTTATAAAAACTTATTTTAAAAGAAAATACAATTTCTCTGGTCCTTAGTTTTTTTACCTGTAAAATGAGGATGTTGAACCAAAAGAGCTGTGAAGTCTCTTTCAGCAATGGAAACAATCCCCTCTATAAAATTATAGACTACAGGATTTATAAATGAGATATACACATCCAGATTATCACCAGGATATGGAAATGTTTTCTTAATTAAGGTACTTAAGCCACCTGAAAAACTCCTTAGGCAGTAGAACGGAACATGAAATCAGATTCTATTAAAATTGAATTAAATGCACCTGTTTTAAAAAGCCAACAACTCATTGTTTATAGAAGCAGTGGGGTCAGATTTTATGATTAAAGTAAAATTAATAAAAGTGAATATTGGTTTTTACTTTATAAGAAAATGGCAGTGAATTTTTAAATTAAACTAAACATTGTTTCATAATTTAAAAATCTGTAACTATAAAAATAATAAAGATAATTTAGTTCAAAAGAACTCTATAAGTTAGGAAATTTGGAAAAGGGGGATCCTCCTTTTCTTCAAAGTTACTGTGCTATGTTGATTCTGATCTGAAGTCATTATCCTCTAGTGGCAGTAGAAAAATCAGGAAATCAATATGAACTAGGGAGTATGTAATTACTGATCATTATTTAGAATATTTATATTTGAATCAATATTTCTCAATTAATTAATAAATTATTTTAGTCTATTATAATTACTCTATGCATGACAAACTAAAAAATCAGCTACTTTTTAACTCTTTTTAAGTCACTAAAAATTCTTTGATTTCATGTTCAATTCATTTTAAAACTAATATATCATAATCCTGTCATAATATCACTTGTCATTTCAGAGTTCCAAATATAACATGAGTCAAAGTACGTCTTCCTGAAGCACTGAATAGTTAGAAGTAATGGTTCTAGGTACATATTGGCTAAATATAGCTGTGTGATTGTCAACAAGGTTCTTAAACTCTCCAAAAAAAAAAAAGAGGTTTAGAGTTGCAGCTAGGAAGCTCAGTGGATTGAGAGCCATGCCTAGAGACAGGAAAACCAGGGTTCAAATCTACCTTCAAACACTACCTAGCTCTGTAACCCTTGATTTTTAGATGGAAGGCAAGGCTTTTTTTAAAGTGAGGAGGAGTTGTAGATGAACCCTAACGTCAGCCACAGCCACCTCCTGATTTCAGAAATGATGTCTCAATTACATAGCATATGAGCCTGCGGTACCAGATTATCACTTCTTGTGGCTCAGTTATTTCAGTTGGGTCGGACTCTTCATGATCCTATTTGCTAGTTTGGAGTTTCTTTTGGCAAAGCTACTGGAGTGATTTGCCATTTCCTCCTCTTGGCTCATTTTAAAGATAATGAGCAAAGGCAAATAGTATTAAGTAACTTGTCCAGGATCAGACAACTAGTATGATCCAACCCAAGTCTTCCTGACTCCAGTCCTGGCACTCTATCCACCATGCCACCCAGCTGTCCTAAATCTATTACTGCCCCACTTATCACTTATCAGTTCTACATTGATCTTGCATATATTAGGACATAATTTGCCAACAATTTAATTGGCAGGCACAGGCTTACCATGGAGACATATGCTAGACATTCTTTGTTGCTTATCCTCTCCAAACAGAAGGTATAACTAAAGAGTACAAAGGACACACGAAAGGGAAACAATCTGGGGGATCAAACCACTATGATCATGCTGTTTTACTCTGCCAAACAATTCTTTCTCTCTTCTCTCTTATATTCTGGAACTAGTATAATAGAGCCTTTGGAGCATGGCCTGATTTCCTAACATGGAAGACTTTTTCCTGCCCTTCCACTGAGTTGGGGTAACCTACTTTGGCTGCCTAACCAGAACAGGATACATCTTTAAAGCTGGCAAGACAATGTGATAGTCCTTTCTGGTTCATTGCAGAATGTTCCTAATGAATCTTTACCCTCTGGGCAGGAGAGAGCAAGCAGGAAAGAACATGATACAAGATTGAGATGATTTAAAGCAATTTTTGTTGACTTGATATGTATAAGATAGTTTTTAGGCAGCTTGAACAACTTTTTCAAGTGATAAACAAAGGGGGATTTCAAAAACTATCTATTCCTATCCTTTGGTTCCATCTGATCTGGAATAGGACCAACAAACACTTTTATATAAACACTAAGGAAGAGCAATCTCTACTCCTCCTCCTTTAAGAAAATTTAGAACCCAAGTTAGAAACTAAGCAATCACAAATCCAAAGACCAGTATATAGCGAGTTTTCCTTATCACAGACCTGCAGGAAGTGTGGTCCACAACACTCCCAAGTGCTGCCTGTGCCAGATTAAAGCATAATTTCTATTTGACTTTTATGTGTTGGCACATTAATGAAAAAAAAATCATAAACACATGTGGTTTTTTTTAAGTCATCCTGTGGCCCACAGGAATCTTTATGTAGAGTTTAGTGACACCATTCTCCTCTCATTTCTATTTGAGTTCTACACCCCAACTTTAGAGAGTAAAAAACTCAAAGATTGAGATTAATGAGAAACACTAGTTTCTAGGAGCAGAGTCTCAGGTCAGAAGGTCAGTATCAGATTAAATGACAAGCTTTTAAGGGGTAAGGAAATGTCTTATTTAATTTGTCTTTTTCCCACTACCCACCAACCCATGTTGCTGTGCCATGGGGCAGGTCCACTATGGTCCTGACTCATTAAACCTATGGACACCACCAGTCATTTTTCTTTCAGATGATAGTATCACTCATAAACAATTTTAATTTTTTCTGTAAAATGTCAGAACAATTAGGTGGTACAGCGGGATAGAGCCCTGGGCTAGGAATCAGGAAGACTTGAGTTCAAATTTGACCTCAGACACTTGTTAACTATGTAGCCCTGGGCAAACCATCTGCCTCAGTTTCCTCATCTGTAAAATGTGGGTAATAATAGCACCTTCCTCTTGGGGTTGGTTGTGAAAACCAAATGAGAAAATTTGTAAAATGCTTTGTGAACTTTAAAGACAGAAATTACAATTATTGTTGCAGTTTTTAAACGTTATGTTACATTGTATATTGTACTATATCATATTGTATTGTATTATATTTTACTATGCAATATTATACCATATTCTATTATACCACATTATACACCATATTATGTAACACTATATTATATTGTGCTATATTATACATATTATATCACATGCCATATTATATTATACCATATTAGTCTATCCTATCCTATCCTATTATATTAATTATATTATAACTGTTCTTATCCCTGAGCAAGCATGGCCCCTGACCTAGGTTCTGTACTCCCCTCTTTCCATTTCGAGAATTCTGCTCATCATTGGTACCAAAAAAATTATTGAGAGGTAGCGTGGTGAAGGAAATCTTTGCATTGCCTCAACACGCTGTCAGGACCCACCCCTTGTAGTCTCCCTGGAATGTGCCACAAAGGATGAGGAAGCCTAATGTCTTGCCCAAATCTAGTGTTCTCGCTACTGCATCATTCAGTCTAGACGTCTCCATCACTATCTTTGAAGACCTGGAAATAGCTCGTGGATTTGGAAGCACGTATTTTTGCTTTATGTCCCTTCAGCGTTGGAGGACTAGAAGTAATGAATGAGACATGAGAGGAGGCAGATTTCAGTTCCGTTTAAGGAGCTGTTGAGAGGCAGTTTGGCTTAGAGGAGGCTGGACTTTCGCCCACGCCGGCTGCTTGACCATGGGCACATCACGCAAATTCTTGTTTCCTTGGGCCAGTGTCCTCCAAGTAATTTTTAGTGTGGTAATATTTTGTGGTTATTTCTAAATTATAGCCATGTACTACTGTAAATAATAGGTTGCACCGCGCTTCTGAGGACCTCCTAAAGCGGGCTTCTGCAGTAGCCACCATTGCTCCCAGAAATCCTATTGATAAGGCAGTTGCTGGGATTTGGGGTCTTTGTGCAATAAATTTGATATATCAACATTTGAAGTTAAAAAAAAATTCAGTAGGTTGCATTATGAAACATAAATAAGAAAGACATTAAAAGGGGGTTAAAGATGAAATAAAAATTGAAAAGATATTTGTTAATTCTACAAAACATTTTTTGCTTTCACTAAAACAATTTTTAAAAATTTTATTTTGAATATTTTCTCCTAGTTACATATTTCATGTTCTTTCCCTATCCCCTAAACCCCCCCAGCCCCCTTTAGCCTTCACACAATTCCACTGGGTTTTACATGTATCATTGATTAATACCTAATTCCATATTCTTGATAGTTGGACTAGAGTTATCGTAAAAGAATTTTTTTTAAATGAGGAGAATGTGATTAAATATATTTTAGTATTTTTTTAAGCCCTTTGAATGTTCTGGCAGATAAGGAAGGCGTACGAATAATAACTGCTTTAGTAATTAATTATTCAGTTAATCACTTTTTGTAGTTAGGCAAGCATGTGAATTTACTAATTTCTTAAAAGCTTCACAAGAGACATACATGAACTGATGCAAAATGAAATGAGCAGAACCAGGAGAGCATCATACATTGTAACAGCAATATTTTTTGATGAACAACTGCGAATGATCTAGTTATTTTCAGCAATACAGTGATTCAAGACAATCCCAGAGACCTAGGATGAAAAGTGTCATCTGCATTCAGAGAATGAACTGAACGCAAACCAAAACATACTACATTTTGCTTTCTTCTTTTCCTTTTCCTTTTTTTGTTTTTGAGATCTCTTTTATAAAATGACATATGGAAAAGTGTTTTTATAAAATTGCACATATAAAACTTAGATTATTTGCTATCTCAGGGAAGGGGAAGGGTGGGAAAGAAGGAGAGAATTTAGAACTCAAAAACTCTTTAAATGAATGTTAAAAAATTATTTTTATATGTAATTGAGGAAAAATAAAATTATTTTTTAAAAAGAGATATGACAATAATCAACAATAGGGCATAAGTTAATGAATATTTGTATATTAATCAGAGTTATCACTTTTAGAGCAGGGACTGAATTTGTATTAGTTCTTCAGAATAGAGTTCCAAAGTGAGGAAATACCTTCTATGAATACAGGCCTACATCTTTTCTGCCATATAAAGACAGAGAGAGTTACCTAGAGCAGTGGTGTCGAGCTCAGATAGAAACATGGGCCACTAATCTTAGTGTTGCTTGACCTACGGGCCCAGTGTTTGACACCTCTGACCTAGAGCAATGAAAAATTAAATGAGTTATCCAGAATTACACAGCCTATCTGTGTCAGAGGCATATCTTAAAAGCCAAGTCTTAACTGACTTCAAGGCCAACTCTCAATTTATTGTGTCTTTTTGTCTTACATAATTTTCACTGCTTTTTATATGGTTTCTTTAGTGGAGTTATTTGGTCCTATTCTTCTTTTGAAGCTATGTGTTGCTATTATTACATTTTGTTTGTATAACGTGTTTTATACAATTATATTCCAACCAAAAGGACTGGGAGCTATTCACCAAAGTCCATCTACTTTCCTGCCTCAGCATTTGCCCTCTCTGACCCTCTCCCCCACATACCTGGAATGTCTCTGTCCTGCTTTCATCTCTTCTCTGCCCCCAAGTTCAGCTGAGGTTCCACCATCTCCTGGTCTGTCCACCTGTGAGTTCTCTTCCACCTAAATTTTTTTTAACTTCCTTATATCTTAACCTTGTACTCATCCTAACCTTCTCAACATTATAGTTCATTGGATTTACATCTTAACTTAGAATTTCAATAAAGGCAGGATTATATATTAATCTTTGTAGTGTTAGGAAAATAGCAGTCAAATGGTGTTGAAAACACTTTCTGAAGATGTTATGGAGACCAAGGGTAGTACAGAGATGAGGTAAGCCATCAAGATATAAACTATTTTACTGAAATATCTAAAGAGCAGCATTGCAGATAGCTAGGATCAGGGTATTCATTCTTTAACTGACTTGCATGCTGGATAGAATTGTGACTACAACAGTATTCCATATTTAGATAGTTATTTAATCTCTATAAAGTTCAGTGTTTTAAATCATGATACTTATGAAAAGGTGATTCATTCTAATAATTATTCTAAATCTTCATCAATAAATAAGGCATAATAACATGGGCATAATAATTTTGTAATACATTTTAAAAATCAATTGTTTACATAGATAGTTACCTCCTCAGTCCCCCAAAAATATTTGCCTAGAACCTGCAGGGGAGAAGGCAATAACATTTCTATATCACCTACTACATACCATGTATGATGCTAAATATTTCACTAATATTATCCCATTTGATCCTCACAGCAACCCTATCAAGTAGGTGCTATTATTATCCCCATTTTACAGTTGGGGAAAATAAAGCAAACAGAGGTTAAATGAAATTGTCTACAGGGGGCTTCATAGGACTAGTAAGTGTTTAAGGCCAGACTTGAACCCTTCCTGACTTCAGGCCCAGCTCTCTAACTACTGTGACATCCAGTTGCCTAAGCTAGGGGTAGCCCTGATGTTTATTTGATGATATTTTCTCTCTCCACCCCACCCCAATTCATATCTTTTCTTTTTCTCTTAATCACATACTTTTGTGATGACAAAATGATCTTTTGGATAATCAAGTTCATTTATTGTCTTTGATTTTTTACATTTGTTCAATAGACAATTGTGGAGAAGAGAACATTTTGTTAAATATTCCTTTTTCTTCCGATGTGATGATTTTTAAATGTTTAGATTTTTGATGGTGAATACTGATCATCATTTTAAAAAATGGAATATCTCCGTCTGCACACTAATTTCAGAACCAGCTGTTTACATGCAATTGAATCAACTGTTTATGAATGTAACCCAATTCTCAATGCATGCACACGAGTGTGTGTGTGTGTATGTGTGTGTGTGCCTTTGGCTACATGCTGTTCCCTGCTCCCTGTGCAACATGATTCTGGATTGGAGAAGAGACTGCTAGCTTGAATGTGTATACTTGTGTTAGGGAAGCTGGTGTGAGAAGTTTGGAAAAGAAAGACAGTCTTCTTTCTTATTACTTCAAGAGAGGATACCTGGATCCAGACTCTTCAAAGAGAGAACCATGGAGAGACAGAACAGACCTGTTCCTCAGTACATTCTTGATTTGCAGCTTCCCTCCCTACAGACATTGGGGAATTTCCCCTTGGATGAGATTGGAGTTTCTGTCTCTTGGTTGAACTGAGATATCTTTCTCCAAGTAGGAGATTCATTTATGCTCTGTATTAGCTGGCATATTCTAATCTGCATAACTTCTCTGATTTCCATTTGCTATCCCTTTAGAGAAAGATCTCACGTGTACATAATTTGTGATGGGCTTTTTGTGTAACTAGCATTTGTTGGGAAAGAGGAAAGCCTTTGGAGATAAGCTTGGGATACCTTCTTCCTCTTTCAAGGATTGCATCTAGTAAAGCAATTTAAACCCAAGATTGGGAAAAGCGATTTTCCTATACTAGCAATATGTAAGGAGTCAAATTGATATAATTTTAGTGTAATGCATGCTCTCTGAAGAGAGTAGAAGGGCCAGACTAATTGCCCTTTCTTTTGCTCTTCTCCAGGTGGAAATTAAGATCTCCCTTAGAGGGGAGTAGGCAAGATTCCCAAGATTGTTACCAAATTCTCTCCATGAGCATATTTGAGGCAGTTAGTTAAGAAACATTTCTTAAGTGTCTACTCTGTCCTAGGCACTTTGCTAAGTGGTTGCAGTGGCAGAGAAAAGGAAGGGGTATTTTAAACAGATGTTACAAGGTGAAATCAGCAAACTTTATCAAATAGCCTGGGTATAAGGGGTGAGAGATACTGAGGAGTTGAGGATGATATCTATATCATGAACCTAATGGACTGGGAGGTTGGGGTTGCCCTCTACAGTAAGAGAGAAAGTAGGTGTGGAGGAAGATTTAGGGGAAAAGACACTGAGGATGAAATCCAGTTCTTAGTGGAAAGATTAGGGTAAGAG
Source organism: Gracilinanus agilis (assembly GCF_016433145.1). Taxonomy (NCBI): domain Eukaryota; kingdom Metazoa; phylum Chordata; class Mammalia; order Didelphimorphia; family Didelphidae; genus Gracilinanus; species Gracilinanus agilis. Next base: position 122,969,918 of record NC_058132.1, on the reverse strand, counting down.
GTCAGGGTAGATGTGAGATCCATCAGTCTAGAGATGATAATTAAAGCCATGTGGGTTGATGATATCACCAAATGAAACAGTATAGAGGGAAAACAGAAGAGGGCCCAGGACAGAATCCTGAGGAACATCTTTCTTTAGAGGGTTTATTCTGGAGAATGATCCAGCAAAAGGTACTGAGAAACAATGGTCAGATAGGCAGAACAAGAACCAGTAAAGAGTGGTGTCCTGAAAACTTAGAGAAAAGAGAATGTCAAGGAAGGGAAAGGCTGTCAAGGTCTGAAGCAAGATCAAGGAGAATGAGAACAGAGAAAAGGCCATCAAATATGGCCACTAAGAGAACATCGGTAACTTTGGAGAGAGCAGCTTCTGTGGAATAACGAGGTCAGAAGCTGGATCATAAGGGTCATAAGGGCTTAAGAAAAGAGTAATAAGAGGAGAAAAAGTGGGGGGCACTTATTATAGATGGCCTTTTTTAAGGAATTTAGCCACCAAAGGCAGAAGAAATATAGAATGAGAGTTAGAAGGGACAGAAGGATCAGGAGAGAGTTTTTTGAGATTGAGAAAGGCTTGGGAATATTTGCATGCAACTGGGAAGGAGCCAGAAGACAGGGAGAGACTGAAAATAAAACAATAGAGTGGGGATGACACAGAAGGTATAATCTTTTGGAGGAGATGATTTGGAAGGGATTACTTGAACAAATAGGGCCTTGGTAGAGAGTAAGGCCACTTCATCATGTGAGATGGGGTGAAGGAGAAGCTAGTGGCAGAAGCGAGATAAATAAATATAAAATGAGAAAGGAGACATACAGATAAGTCACATATCAAAGACCAATGTAAATATTGCATTAGAAAGAAAATAAAGATGAAAAATGCACTGTTTATGATGATAGCAACTCCAACTGTTCCTATGGAAACAAAAGTCACATGACTGGCAAAATGGTAAGATAGTTGTTTTCTGCAAACTTTAAGAAATGCAAAACCTCAAAAGAAAGAAATCATGGATCATCATCTAGAATAATTATTGCTGAATCCACTGAATCTCTACACAAGGTAAAATTTCATGAATTAATACCAAACAGCTTTAATACTTAGAGCTTTCAGGCAGTTTTCTTACCCTATCTCCTCCAATTCTGTGCTCACAGTTAAGGTAATGAGAGTATGATTTGGGATTCAACTCCATAGCAATGACTGCCACCATTCAAACCCCAAATAAAGCAATAAAACTTAATTCCACTTAGCCCAAAAGAGAAAAAAAGGAATGAATCAATGACTAGAAGAGAATGAGGCCAACTGGCAAGTTAGAAGAAGCAAAGGATAATCAGATCTACAGAAAAGGGAATAAATACTCTCTCTTACCTCCAACAAAGTTACAGGGCAAGGATTCAGACTCAGCTAAAGCTACCTTGCATCTCAGGCTGAAGTGTGTACAGTTGTGGAAGGAAGATAAGCTAAAGAGTAAGGAGGATCCCCAAAGGCAAGTTAATGATAGAATATACAAGAGAAAAAGCTGAACCATCAAAAAAAAAAAAAAAAAGAGAACCAGAATAAAATCCTGGTTCACCAGCAGAAAAACCACTAGAGAATATTATAAAAGCAGAAGGAAGAATGAATAAAAATATGGAGAAGCCAAAGCCCAATAAACAAATATGATAAGATAGAGGAAAATAAACTAAAATTGCTTGAAGAAAAAGAGAATACGATGGAACCCCTAGAGATTATACAAATAGCAAGAAATCCCAATATAATATAAATATCAAAATATATGTAATAGGGGGCAGCTGGGTAGCTCAGTGGATTGAGAGCCAGGCCTAGAGACAGGAGGTCCTAGGTTCAGATCCGGCCTAGGACACTTCCCAGCTGTGTGACCCTGGGCAAGTCACTTGACCCCCATTGCCTACCCTTACCAATCTTCCACCTATAAGTCAATACACAGAAGTTAAGGGTTTAAAAAATTAAAAAAAATATATATATATGTAATATAAATAATTAAATGGATCTGTGATCTCATAGTTTTGGGCATTCTATTTCATTTGGAACGGTATTGCAGTGGACCAACAAAACACCCTGGGCATCCAATTGTCTTCTCTTCCTATCACTATGTGACCTGCCCACATTTTCTTTCCATCATACAGTTCTTTAACATTCTTTACTCCTGTTCTTCTTTGAAGTTCCACATTAGTTACATACTGTAGTCTGTTCATATCTACCATATTCCTTTGTATAACACTTATCTTTAGTTCCTTTGAGGCAGTGATATTTCAGGTCTCACTGCAGTACAGTATCACTGGTAAGATCTTTGGATTGAAAAGAAATTTTACTTTGTGTTCTTTTGGAAGATCTATGATCTTTAATCCTAGGATCTTAAATTATGTTTATATGTACTTAAAAATTTTTTTTAATTTCATTTAAATTTTTCCCATGGTTACATGATTCTTATTGTCTCCCTCTCCTTTTCCCTCCCCTCTCCCAGAGTTGACATGCAATTTCACTGGGTTATACATATATTATTACTCAAATCCCATTTCCATATTATTCATTTTTGTAATAATCTTTTAAAACCAAAACCATATACCCATATAACAAGGGATAAATCACATGTTTTCTTCTGGATTTCTGCTCCTTCAGTTCTTTCTCTAGATGTGAATAGCATTCTTTCTCTGGATCATTGCATTGCTTTTAGTAGCAGAGTCAATCACATTTGATTGTCCCACAATGTTTCAGTTATTGTGTATAAAGTTGTCCTGGTTCTGCTTACTTCACTTTGTATCAGTTCATGTAGGTCTTTCCAGTTTTCATCAAGCAATCCATCATTCCTTATAGCACAATAGTATTCCATCACCATCATATACCACAATGTGTTCATCCATTCCCCAATGGAGGGATATCCCCTCATTTTCCAATTTTTTTGCCACTACAAAAAGCACAGCTATAAATATTTTTGTACTAACAGAATCTTTCCCATTTTAAAAAATTTGGGGGGGATAAAAATGTAGTAGTGGTATGACTGGATCAAAAGACATGCATTCTTTTAAAGCCTTTTGTGCATAATTCCAAATTGCCTTCCAGAATGGTTGGATCAATTCACAACTCCACCAGCAATGCATTAGTGTCCCAATTTTGCCACATCCTCTCCAACGTTATTATTTTTCTTTTCTGTCATAGTGGCCACTCTGCTGGTTATACAGTGGTACCTCAGAGTTATTTTGATTTGCATTTCTGTATTCAGGAGGGATTTAGAACTATGCCCTTTTTAAAAAAAATCTTGTAATCACTATGCTCTTTATAGAGTTAAAATATGTTCTTAATAATGTTGCTTTTTGGTTTTTTTTTATTTTATTTTATTTTATTTTAAACCCTTAACTTCTGTGTATTGACTTATAGGTGGAAGAGTGGTAAGGGTAGGCAATGGGGGTCAAGTGACTTGCCCAGGGTCACACAGCTGGGAAGTGTCTGAGGCTGGATTTGAACCTAGGACCTCTCATCTCTAGGCCTGGCTCTCAATCCACTGAGATACCCAGCTGCCCCCTTTTTGTTTTTCTTTTGAAAATTTTCTTCTACTTCTGTATTTTTGCATCACCAAAGAAATAATTTGAGATCACTAAATGTGCTTTGAAAATGTCTATCCAGTTTGGTCTTCTCCTGTTTCTAACTCTATGTCCAGCTTATTATCTTACTACATTTTGTCTAGATATATCTATTCACATATTACTATACAAATTCCAATAAGAACATCCAAATGAATATTGAAATTTGGGAAAGAAATACTTCTCATCCACATAGTCTTTCCTACATGAAGAGAAAGGCTAAAATCTCCTGAGAGATTACAGGTCTCTAGAGGACTTTGCAATTTCATGGGGCTATGTAATCAAAATAATGTCATCTGCAAGGAGATTCTCCAGGACTTTATCATCCAAAAGAACTGCTTCTTCAAGTTGGATTCTGCTCTGGACTTTTTCCATTGTAATGGCTAAAACTTTTTTGTGAGAAAGCATCCTTCAGTTTTATGTCTAGCCCAGTATTTATACTGGATAATTGAAAAAAATTATTTTCATATCTTTTCCAAAATTTTTGAATGATCTTGATATGTTAATAGCAGACATTTTGTTATAAGAGAGCCTAAAAGGAAACTTTATAGTCTACTGAATCAAATCTTTTTTCATAATCAATCAACAATAAGCACAATATATTCTCTATAGTCAAATGGAAGATGGTAAAGATAAGGTCCATTGTAAAACAGAACTTACAAAGGCTTGCTTGTTCCTTCTCCTCTAAAACCTTTGAGTGTGCCTTCAATTTCCAAATTTAATGACCTTCATAAATATTTTATACATATGGGAGAGTAGGCATATAGGTTGGCAATTGATTTTTTCTCAATCTATTTTTTTTAAAGAAATCAATTAGGTCTAAGATTTTTTCCATGTTCTTGGCATCTCCCCCTTCATTAGCTTACCTTCTTGATACTTTCATGATTGTATCGTATGCTTGTAGCCCAGATATACTCCAGCTACTTTTCCCATTTTTGTTCTCTTTAGTGCCATTGCCACTTCTTCCATAAGTATCTCAGCGATTATGATGTTAGGGTTCAAGTGTTATGAGAGCCCAAATGGAGAAAACATTTTGAGGTAAGAATTTTTTGCAAATGTTTTCCATTTCTCTTGTATAAAGTCCTTCTTATGTATAAGTTATATGACTCTGGGCAAGCCACTTAAAAAAAAAACCTTTGCCTCAGTTTCCTTATCTGCAAAATGGACATAATAATCTTTCCAAGATTGTTGTGAGGATCAAATGAAATAATAATTTTAAAGTACTTAGTAGAGTGCTAGGCACATAGTAAGCACTATTTAAGTGTTAGCTATCATCATTATCATCATCCTTGAATGCCCTTGTAATAACTGTTTAATTGTATACCTTGACAAACTTTCTTTACACTGGTTATCATTCATTTCATCTCTCTACTTTAAGAGATGATACTACTTATAATTATCCATCATCTTTTTTTAAAAAATTGTTTAGATAAGGGCAGTTGGGTGGCTCAATGGTTTGAGAATCAGGCCTAGAGACTAGAGTCTCTAGGTTCAAATTTTGGGTTCAAATTTGGTCTTGGGTACTTCCTAGCTGTGTGACTCTGGGCAAGTAACTTAATCCCCATTGCCTAGTCCTTACTGCTCTTCTACCTAGGAACTAATACACAGCATTCATTCTAAGACAGAAGGTAAGATTTTTTTTCTTTTTAAAGATTATATAGATGAATTTATAGTCTAATCTAATTATGCCTTTGGCAGCTATCTTTTTCTGTTTGGCAAGTAAGTCAATCTGATATTTGCTAAGTAAGGTTTTTTGTTTGTTTGTTTGTTTGCTCTTCTGGTCTCCTGTTGTAGCAATTAATTCATATTGATTTAATTCATGGTTAGTCAGTGTTAATGTCATTTCTGTTATCCACTTCCCATTATTTGATTTCAATAGCTTGTTTAAATAATTCAGAGTTAAATTTTTTTAATCACATACTCTATCTTTTTCTCATTGCAATTCTTTCTTATAAATTATAAATTCTGACCTTATTTCTAAGAAATCAATGGTCTGACTACATAGATACCTGACTTGGGGATAACTCCAACATTAATAAAAAAGAGAAATGCATTTTAAATGAAGAAATTGGTAATGATTTCGTGTCAGAAATAATAATTCTCAACAAAATTAAATAATGACAGAGTAGGAGAAACTTAATACATTGTGGTACATCTTTCCAAAGAAGTAGATATTCTGAGAAAGAGAATAATAGATATGGATCACAAAAATACCAAAGCAGAAGAAAAATGTCAGAACAAAAACATAACATAATATTTTTAAAAGAACATTTTAATTCCATAGAAAGAAAAGTGAGTGCTCTAAAAATAAAGACAGGATTGTAGAAATAATTTAAGGTCAAGGGATTAAAGGCTGTGGGTTTTCTAGAAGAACATAGCAAATTTAAAAAATGAATATCCTGTGGTAAGAAATAATATAAGAAAATTGCACAGAACTTTTAAATATAGAAAACAATGCCTTCATCCACAGATTGTTTCTGGGTGGTGGTGGGAATTCTTCAGACTTTAAGGCATTTAGTCATTAGATTTCATTATTTTAATAACACATTTTGTAAGTGGACAGAAAAAAACAAAATATGAAAGAATGACAATTAGACTAACACAGTATAATGATGGGGTCAATTGAATTAATCAATCACCTGACTCTACTTAAAGTGACTACAAGATGCTGATAACTTTTATTAGGTGAGAACTCGTCTATTGAATCAATCAATTAAAGGCATTAAACTAGGTATAAAAAGTTCTTAACCAATTTGGGAGAAGTGAAAACCATTGGATAAATGACACCCCAGTAAATTTATATATATATACCAATGATATATATGTGAATTGACCAACAACAGAAAGATCATCCCTTTTGTGGGGCTTGTGAGCCAGTTCAGAACCCAAGTACATGAGCTATGAACTAGCAAAGGAGGGAATCTTTGTGAGGAAATCACTTGGGAGAGGAGAGTAGCCTGTGTTTTCATCTTTCCCCATCTGCTTCCCTTACCATTGACTGGAGAATGATTTTGTAATCTTCAAAAGGTGAGAGGATTTGAACTTCTCAATATCTTTACAATTTCCCCAGAAAAGTAGTAGTTGACAGCCAAAGACCAACTGGATGCCCTGAAGAAAGATAGTGTCAAGAATCTACAAGGAGTCTAGCAGAAAGTTATGTTATACTTAAGGGAGACTTTATAAGGACCTCACAAAAGGAAAGAAAGGACTTCCAGGAGCTATGAATTACCCCATCTTTTTGCTAAGCTGGGACTCACTTTACCCTGGAATCCTACTTTGGGGAGTGCTGTGTTCCATGGGGACACTTATATTAACTATTTTTACCACTTGTAAGGCTGGCTGGCTAATTGCTGTTGACTAATAATAAGTGGGTAAAGCACACCTGTGGGGGAGTGTGAGTTATAGGGCATTAGGAAAATACCTCCAGCCCCTCAGCGTTACTGCTAGAGAGCTGGGAAGAGAAATAGCTGTTGTCCCTGTGGGGTCCCAATATGTCATTGCTTGTAGGAGTCAAGATACTATCCTCAGAGCAAGATTGTTCTGCATTTGCAAGTTATAACCGGAGAGAATGAAATAATAGATTTCATAAATAATACATTTTAGGAGTCCCAGGCTTTCCAGGTGCAGATGATGTCATGCAGGTTGTGGGAACAGGTGCCAATTAGAGGCTTTGTCATTCGTTACCCAGTGTGAGTTCACAAATACAGAGTGGATTGGGGAGGGGACAAAGAGAGGTTTCTCATGGAAGGTGATTTTTGAGCTGAATCTTGAAGGAAAACAAGAATTTGAAGAAGTAGAAGTGAGGAGGGAGGCCATTGCAGGGAAGGGAGGACAGCCAGCTCAAAGGCACATAAGTAAGAAATGGAGGGGTGGGTTTGTGAGAAGTAATAAGTAGGCTAGTATGGCTAGAAACTAGAGTGTTTAAAAAGGAATAATCTATAAGATCTATAAGGAGGTTAGAAAATTAGGAAAGGTTCAAGTTGTGAAGAGTTTTAAATGTCAAATGAAAGAATTGAAATTTGATGGGGAACAATGAATACCTGATGTTTGAGGAAAGCAGAGATATTGTTAGACCTATACTTGAGGGAAATCACTTTGGTGCTTTTTAAGAAGACAAACTGGAGTGGGGAGATATTTGAAGCAAGCAGACCAATTAGGAGGCTATTGCAATATTCCAGGCAAACAAGGATGAAGGACTTGAACTAGGGAGGGTTTTGCCTAAGTAGAGAGAAGAGGATATAGGTGAGAAATATTGAAGAACTAGAAACAAGAAAAATGGGACAAAAGAGATAGGAGTCAGAGGGGTATTATACAACTCCCATTTTCCCAGGGGAGTAGAGAAAGTATAATAGTTGCATACGCAAATAAGTAAATAAGTCAGGGAGATGTGGACAAATAAGACAAAAATCAGTGGAGGTGGGAACCTGGACTGAGAGAATAGAAGAGGGAAAGGATATGACCAATGAATATTATAAAGGAAGTTGTAAAAGTTTGTTGCAAGGGATTGGCATTGTATGGGGGTGGGGGGACTTTGCATGTTAGCAGACTCCCTTCTTTGAGAAAGGGTCTGTCTAACGTGGATGAACTTCAGACCTGTGAAGGGGAGAGATGTATGAGTTGACAAGAGCAACTAATTCAAATAGTGTGACAGAGAACTACGTGGAACCAGAAATAAAATAATATGGCCTTATCTTCTGAACATATGGGTGTAAATGGTAGGCTTTTGTCTGATGATCTGGAAAAAAGAATGACTATGTAATACTACTTCCATCTAATACCACTTCCTTCATTTTCTCATCATATGTATTAACATAGAAACTGGATGAAAGAGGGAGCTAAAACCTAGTACTTCAGAGCCTTTACCCTTATGAGGGAAGTGTATACCCTATGAATTAGAGGATAAAATTCAGAAGAGTCTGGAAGGGAAGAGAAATGATAAGGAAAAGAAAAAGGAAGCCTTTTTGGAAAGTTACTTAAAATAAAAGACTAGAGGGCAAGGAAGATTGTGAAACATTTTCGAAACAGTGGGGAAAGAGAAGGGCAAAAGAAGGGGAGAATTCAATGAGTAAATAAAAAAAGATAAATTAACAATGTAAATAAATTCAAGGAATTTGGGACCAGGCAGGCAAACAGGATGTGGGGGGGAAGGGGGGGAGAATAGTCAGAGGAGAGTCAGTAGAAATAAACTGGCCTCAAAGAAGTGGAAACCAAATCACAATGACAAAGCACTCAAACTAAGGGGATAAAAAAATCCAAACAAAAAATGGAAGAAAACACAAAAAACCATCATAACTTTAATATGATATAACATATCATGATATGATATGAAAATATATGAATCCAATAAAATGTAGGTGCATAATGTTATGTCTGTGCTAGGGGGAGCAAAAGCTTTTCCCTAATGTGCTTAATTCAAAAGTGCTAGGATTGATTACTTTGGCAGAATTCTACAGTGTTTCCTGTCACTCAGGAGCTATGAATTAGCTAGCCTTCCCCAAATAACTACATTCAATAGAAAAACATACAAACAAAAATATCTATGTAATCAGAGAATGGCCAATGAGAATGACCACAATGAACATGTTGCAGTCTTCTCTACTGATGCAAGTTCCACATGGAGTTGAGTATGGGCTCCAATCCATTGACAACATGATGAAGAGGAGGCTTTTTGGCTGCCCACATTGGAACTGGGGTGCTTCAAAAGGCCAGGGCAGAGCCCAGCATCAGTTTTTTTTTGTTGGTTTTTTTTTTCTTGCCTGGCTGCATTTCAATGAGAGGCAATGTTATAAAGGGAAGAGCCATGGGCCCTCCTTATCTGAGCCAACATCTGAGGTCTATGAATATGATCCTCTGTTTTTTTGCCTATTTATGTTTATTCTTTCTTGTTTTAGAGGAAGAAGCTTGACAGTGACTATGACTTTATGAACTTTAAAAGGTGAAGAATTAGCCATTAAGAGGTCCAGGATCAAAGTCCATACTAGCTTTACAGGTAGATAGCTAGCTTAGCACCTTGGCCCTGGGGAATGACCTTTAGGACCCAGCAATGGCAACTGAAATATGGACTCATTAAGTGGCTGTGCCATATTTGGGTATGAATTGCTAGGATGAATATTATGTGGAAATTGTATTAAATCTGAACCTGCTCTCTTGCAGAGATTGAAATAATAATATAGGGAGTAATGGGTTCCAAGATGTTGAGGTTGGGGGGGGGGTGGAATGTTTGTATCTCTGTTCTTGCTATACATTCAAAGTAAATAAACTTTTTACGAAGGCTAAAGGATGTTAATTGGTTAAGTGGAATCAGAATGTTAATCATCATCAGATAATAGTGAGAGAAATACATTAGAATGGGGGCTTGAGCTGATGGAAGTAGAGAAAGACTTCTCTGACTCTTCAGGGAACTCTGAGGGAGACATGTAACTATCTTCATTCTGGAAATATTGCTATATATATTTTGATATTAAGTCTATAAAAGGACTCTAATCCAACCCTTATTCTCTTTGTAAAATATAAGGGCCTTAGGATCACCATTTAACCCCTATCTTCTCCATCTTCTTTGTCCTGACTTTTTCTTTTTATATGACTTGATTTATTTATTTTTGAAAATTTGCCCTTTTCCCCCAAGCTCCTCAGGATTAGCATCATTCAATGACTTGGTCAGTGCAATAGTGTAATTTTTTAAAAAAATGATCCTATGAGAAGCCTCTTATATTGAGATTAAAAACTAATCATTTTTTTAAAGTATATTTATGTAACATTCTGGAGATTTCTCTCTAGTTTGATTATAAAACCTCTTTTTAAAATTTTTTTATTTGTTAATTAAGAAAAATTTTCTGTTGTTACATAACTCATGTTCTTCCCCTCCCCTCCTTCCACCCTCCTCTATGGCTTATATGCAGTTCCACTGGGTTTTATATATGTCATTGATCAAAACCTATTTCCATATTATTGATATTTGCACTAGCGTGATCTTTTAGAATCTACATCCCCAATCATATCCCCATCAACCCATGTGATCAAGCAGTTGTTTTTCTTCTGTGTTTCTGCTCCCACAGTTCTTTCTCTGGGTGTGGATAGTATTCTTTCTCATAAGTCCCTCAGAATTTTCCTGGACCATTGCATTGCTGCTACTAGAGAAGTCCATTACATTCAATTGTGCCACAGTGTATCCGTCTCTGTGTACAATGTTCTCCAGGTTCTGCTCCTTTCACTCTACATCAATTCCTGGAAGTCATTCTAGTTCACATGGAATTCCTCCAGTTCATCATTCCTTTTAGCCCAATAGTATTCCATCACCAGCAGATACCACAATTTGTTCAGCCATTCCCCAATCGAAGGGCATCCCCTCATTTTCCAATTTTTTGCCACCACAAAGAGTGCAGCTATAAATATTTTTGTACAAGTCTTTTTCTTTATGATCTCTTTGGGGTATAAACCCAGCAGTGGTATGGCTGGATCAAAGGATATATAAAGTCTCTTTTGAAGTGGAAGCTTTTCTCATTTTTTTTCCAGATTATTTTGTTTTTTAAATATCCACCCTCTGCTCCTAGAACTATGGGAGACTAGTTATAGAAGTGTAGCCTATGTTTTAAATTTTTATGTCATATTTAAATTTCAGACTTTTTTTGGTAGAAAAATCTGATAAGATTCTGAATGGTGTCTTTTGATGTTTTCTTCTTTCTGATGCCTTTAAAGATTTTTAAATTGTTGTTATAGTTTTGAAGTTTGATGATGATAAGACTTTTTTTTTAGAGTTTTGACTAGTCTTGATCTATAAACTTTGGGGATCCTAGTGAATTTTTTAAACAATTTACTGAAATATGTTGAAAAAATTCTTTTCTTCAGGTATAATTTCCTTTTCTTCTTTACTGAACTGAGAGAGTACTATAAGTAAGAAATGCTGGTTGTATTCAGGCTGTGTTGATGTGTTGCTAGTTTTGTTGAACTATTTTTTCTCCTCTTTTTATTCTTTGTTACAAAGGATGGCTCTTTAGGAAGGAGAGAGAGGAGTGATAGGTTTGAAAATGATGGTGATATAAAAACAAAAAAGAAATCAGTAAAAAAAAGTTTTAAAAGATTCTTCTTCTTAGTATTTTGAAGGACACAAATAACTTTTTATTTGATCTGTTCTCCAAAGAAAACATTTTTATCTACATTATTTCTTATGTCTTTCCAGGTGAGTTACTTCCTAAACTTGTTTACATACTTCAAATGTAATAGCTATTAATCTAATTCCACTGTATTAGTACTGCTTTTGGTCATATCCATTGATATTTTTCAACCTTTATTATCTTTAATTTTGCTCAAATTCGTTTTTATCACCATGCAAAATTTTTAGCTGCATTAAATTCTTCTTTTAATTCCCTGCAGGATTTCTTATCTGTGTTCACTTCCTCTTTTAATTATTCTCATTATTTTTTTCTAATTTTAATTCTCCCATTAATTCTTTGAGTAGATCTGTTATACATCTGAACATCTCTTGAGATTTCTTATAGTGTTTCTTATCCCTTTTAAAAATAGTTTTAGCATATTTTTTTTTTCTGCTGCTTTTTTCTACTTGCTTCTTTTGTTCTATGATATGTTTTTTGGGTCATTTCATTTTATTAAATTGTGACTCTTCTTTATTTGTTCATGGTTGAACTTTCTATGACTTTTCATTTTCTTTTGAAAATTCTCCCAAATCATATTTGATTTTAGTATTTCCATGATTGTTTTTGAGGGACATCCTGAAGAGCTTTTGTTCATCCTGCCTTTTTCTGGGAGTTTCCCCCGCCCTAAACTTTTTAGAAAAGCAAATTTCAAAAAGTTCAGTGAAAAATTAGGCAAGAATGATTCCCTGGCATGAGGCTCTAGAAGGAAAGATGGTTTGCAAGAGACAAAAATAGGTGTGAGAACCAAAAACCTGACACTAGTCACAAGTAGACCTCTTGATTCTATGGAGACTATAAAGCAGTAAGCATTTAAATATGGCTTCACGGAGAGTTCTCTAATGAGCTTTTAGAATATTTCAAAGGATGGAAACTAGGGCGGTTACAGAGAAAAGAATTGATTGTGCAGACCAGTAGCATCAGAAAAACCACATGGCATTTTGGAAAGAACACTGGATTTGGAGAGATCTGAATTTGATTCCTCAGTCTGGCACTTCTTCCTTAATTCTCTAGCCTTGGAGATATAAATCAAGTACTCTGAATTTTAGTTTTTTTCACAGGTAAAATGTGGATGGTATGTGTGTACTAATATTTCTACTATCTCCTACCAGGTTCAAAGGTATTCATCAACCAAAAAGAATTAATTAAGAGGCAGCTGGGTAGCTCAGTGGAGTGAGAGCCAGGCCTAGAAACAGGAGGTCCTAGGTTCAAACCTGGCCTCAGCCACTTCCCAGCTGTGTGACGCTGGGCAAGTCACTTGACCCCCATTGCCCACCCTTACCACTCTTCTGTCTTGGAGCCAATACACAGTATTGACTCCAAGATGGAAGGTAAGGGTTTAAAAGAAAAAAAGAAAAAGAAAAACATAGAAAGACTTGCATGAAATAATAAAGAGTGAAATGAGTAGAACCAAGAGAACACTGTATTATAGTAATAGAATATTGTTCAAAGAGTAAATGTAAATGACTAAATTCTTCTGAATTATATGAATATTCAAGTCAACTACAAAGCATCTATGAAAGAATTAATATATGGAACTTTGCATTGTATGGTTTCATATATATATATATATATATATATTTGTAGGGGTTACCTTTCAATCCCACATTAGAGAAAGCCTGGTGCTCTGTCCACTGTGCTACCTAGCTGCCTCTCCCTTAACTAATTCTGAGGTCCATACATACCTCTGCCTATTCTTTACTGCACATCTGATGACTTCCCCCCCCCCACCCACCATCTTTTCCTTCTGAGAATGGAAGAAAGGTAGAAGACAAGAAAAAAAGAAAAGAGAAACCCTTCTCTCCCTACTGATATATCACAACAGTCTGAAATTGGAATAACTTTTCTTTTATCTGCACCAGGGTTCTGGTTAGGCCAGAGGGGTGAAAGAGGACAAATACAGGAGATCTACCGTCAAAGGATACACGGATCAAGTGAACTTTTTCTGAGGATGGTGGAGACGGATACTTTGGGAGGCAGCAGGGAGGAGACAGAGAGAGACTAAAGGTTCATGAGAGGGAGAAGATACCACGGAGAGCAGAGAGCATCTCTCCATTGGAGGCAGAGGCAAAGGAGGAGATGGTAGGGAAAATCATTAGAGTGGAGTAAGATAAGGAGATGAGAATGTAGATCTCTTGCCAGATGGCCTCCATTTTTAAAGTCAATATGAAGCAAGGTTCTCAGCTGGGAGGGTGGGGAGAAGGGGAGCCAGGGGAGGTTCGAGGAGGTGTGGAAAGGTTGGGAAAACCCACTGGGATAGGGCATTGATTAGGAAGGTGTAAAAGGATTGCCTTGATGCCATGAGGACCCAGTTGAGATGATGTAACAATAATTTGTAGTGGGTCAAGTCAGGATTTTCTCCAGCTCATGAATAGAAGCAAAGGCAGTGGGTGGTGGAGTATTCCAAAGCTAGTAGGTTTAGTGGGGCAAGATTAGTGATAGGATATAGGAAGCAGGGACTAGAGAGACGGGGATGATGAAGATTCTGTGGGAAACGGAATGGTTCAGTAGGCAGTGAGGTCACCTGGTGGATAGAGCAACAGACCTAGAACCACTTTACTACTCTTTGCCTCAGTTTCCTCAACAGTAAAATAGGGATAATGATAGTATGCACTTTCCAGGGTCGTTGTGAGGATACATGAGACAATATTTGCAAAGTGCAAATGGTGCCTGACATATAATAGGGGCTATGTAAAAAATGTTATCTATTAATTATTATTATTACTATCCGATGATAGGTACTAACTAAGTTTGTTGCGACTTCTAGTCCAGCCCCTGGACCTGCATCTTCAAGGTCCCCTGAGCTAAGGGAAGCTTGCCTGAGCACATGTTAACCCTTATAGTGCCTCCATGGACACAGCTCTACCTGAATACTCTAAGTCAGTGATGGGCAAACTTTTTAAAGAGGGGCCAAAGGAAAGGAAATGCTCATCTGTCAGTCATTGTATTCGTCAGATTAGGAATAATGTCATGCAGCTGGCTAGAACATTTCAGCCCTCCCTCCCCCCCCCCCCCCCAATCTGGCCTGTGGGCCGTAGTTTGCCATTCACTGCTCTAAGTGATAAGATTTTTCCTTGTACACTTTTCCACCACTATGTTATGACTCTACTATATAATTAGGGAAGATGCACGTGTGGGGAATGTGTGGCCGAGAAGTAGCCAGAGAACATGCACGAAGGGGCAAACATAACAGGAAAAAGACTAAACTAGAGACGAGATATTCAGTGACCAGCAGAGGGCTGCATGATGATATAACCAGAGGACATTTGCTGCTCTGAAAGAATTGAAAATATGAATTACCCCCACCATGTTTGCCCTGTGGCCATGCATATCCCTGGAGAAGGACAGCAGGAGGCTCTTTCCTGGGTATATGCTTCTCTTGCCATCTCTGAGCACTTTTTATGGTCTGCTCCTCTTTGGGGCCATTTGCTACTACCATCACCACTGACAAAAATTTTAGAATGAATTATTAAATATGTGGACTGTGAACCTTTAGAGAGGGAAGCAATGACTACCTGATTCCAGAATGGGTTTAATGAAAGCCTTTAATTTGAACAGAATTAACTTAATTTCCTTTTTTTTTTAAACAGATATATTATATTGCTAGATCAAAGAAATACAGAGAATTCAACTCAATTTAAAAAATAATACTCAATACCTCCCAAGTGCCAGGCTTTGTGCTCAGGACTGGAAATGCAAACACAAAAACAAAACAGTCCTTTCTGTCAAGAAGCTTCTACATTGAACAAAATTAAATTTTAGTCTTCCTGACCAAGACCTTTAGAAATCGTGCCCCCAGTCTCTAGGAAAGTGAATTCACTGATTTTTAGAACTCCTTCCCTAGAGCTGAACTATCCTACTTGGCTAGCCAGTCAACAAAGCATTTGTTTTTGGGTTTTAGGTTTTTTTTTTTTTTGTTTTGTTTTTTGGTAAACTCTTACCTTTTAACCCTAATCTATTGATTTTAGAATCAATACTGTGTACTGGTTCCTAGGCAGAAGAGTGGTAAGGACTAGGCAATGAGGATTAAGTGACTTGCCCAAGGTCACAAAGCAAAGACATGTCTATGGCCACAATTGAACCTAGGACCTCCTGTCTCTAGGCCTGGCTCTCAATTCACTGAGCCACCCAGCTGCCCAAACAAAGCATTTATTAGGCATTTTATGAGCCCAATCAGTAGAAATTTGTGTTAAAGATCCCCCTTTGCACACACCAGTCCATGCCACATTGATATTTTCACAAATCAAAAGAGAATATTTTCTAAACTTCTGGGATATGGATCCAAATAATGGTGTTATCTTAGTCCATAGTTGGATTTTGTTGTTAATGAGCCAATATAGTTAAATTACCTTCTCTCATTCATTCCTTAATATATTTATTGAACATCTGTTTTGCGTAAGGTATTTTGTTAGGTGATATGGAATGAGGGTGTGAGTGTGTGTGTGTGTTTGCAGGAGAGTGAGTTGTGATTTTGTCCTAGTGAGGAAATTTTTTCCCATCCTTCAAATTCAGTTGTTCAGCAACTTAGTTTCAGAGTCCCATGGGGCACTAGTAGAGTAAGTGACATGCTCAAGGGTCACACAGCTTTTAGGTGTCAGAACTTACTGACTTTGATGCTGGTTGCTGCTCAAGTAGAGTATAGATACAGAAGTAAAAGACAATCCGTCAATAAGAACTTATTAAGCTCTCCTCTTGTACCAGGCACTGTGCTAATCTCCTGTCATAGCTTTCTTCTAACTTTGGTTGCTATTTAATTTTCACTTGTAAACTGAACCCAATCATAGCCCTATTCTTCATGACCCCATTTCTTGGTAAAGATACTAGAGTGGTTTGCCATTTCCTTCTCTAGCTCATTTTACGGATGAGGAAACTGAGGCACATAGGGTGAAGTGACTTGCCAAAGGTCACACAGCTCAACAAGGATCTGAGGTAAGATTTGAACTCAAGTCTTTCTGACCCCAAGCTAGAGACCCTATCTATTCACTATACAACTTAGCTATCTTAGAACTAATCCTAGCCTAAGGCAAAAGATAGTTTATTAGAAGATCTGTGGTTATTTTCTCACTGACTCATTCATGAATCATCCTTGATGGTTTTGCTCTGAACTTTGTGAACTAATTTTCTATTACATACCCCATCTAGTGTCCATTGACCAAGTTCCCTACTTTGTACTTGACTAATTAGATTTTTGGACTGGTTTTCACAGACTCATGGGGTTGGAAGACACCTCAGAAGTCATCATTAGACTATCTCATCCCTGAAAAAGAATCCTTTCTACAAAAAGAGGAGAGAAGAGATCTTTTTCTTTCTCTCTCTTTTTTTTAATCTACATAATGTGTCTCCCACTAGCCAGCATTACTACTCACTTTGGGGCCTCCAGCAGACACAATGCTATATGGCTTTTCCCTTTGAACTCTGGCCATGTCCCTTTTGCTTTCTCTCCTTTTTCTGAGAATAATTCTGGCCATATTGTGTAAGGAATTATGTCCTCTCCCTTTCTGTGCATAAGAGACTTTGAGATTTGAAGTCGAAAATGAAAGTTACATAAGGGAAAGTGCAACTGCTCCACCTATCCCTGAAATTATAAACCCTGGATTTAGCTATAGAGCAAGAAGTATGCCCTTTGCCTTCTCTAGAAAATAGCAATTCACTCTTCAGAATGTTGCCTGTCTGCTGACATTGTGACTTTACAGTGTTAGATCCCCAAACTTTCCATCAATATCTTCAGGAATATTCTGCATTTTAGACTTAGTTTTTTTCCTATCCTAGAAGTATAATAGAGTTCTTCCTTCCTTCCTTCCTTCCTTCCTTCCTTCCTTCCTTCCTTCCTTC
>NC_058132.1:122917742-122950242 GCF_016433145.1 Gracilinanus agilis | reverse complement strand
AGATTTGCCCCATTACTCTGACTTGATGAGTTTTTGAAATCTTTATTCTGTTATCCATTGTGTTAATTATTCTTATCAACTTTTTTCTCTTCTCTTCTTTTTCTAATAGCAGAAGAGATATGGAAGCTAGCAAGGCAAGACAGAGACTGACAAATAACGAAGTCTCCATTATTGGAAGCTAGAGACAAGGTCTGGATTGATCATAGTATTTCCTATTTTTTAAAATAATTTTTATAGAAGTAATAGAAGGGGGCCACATAATCTAAAATAAACAATTTTGATTATATAAAATTTAAAGGTGTTTGAACATACAACTCTAATGCAGTTTAAAATGATAAGGGAAACAGGTAATTGTGGAAAAATCATTGTAGCAAGTTTCTCTAATAAAGTTCTCATTTCTAAGACATTAGGAACTGATTAAATTTATAAGACTATGAGCCATTCACTAATTGGTATATAATTGAAAGGATACAAAAATAATTTTCAGAGGATGAAATCTAGGCTATCAATACCATGTGAAAAAATGTTTAAAGTCTCAAATAATTAGATAAATTCTAATTAAAGCAACTTTGAAGTTGTACCTCATATCCATTAAAGTAGAGAAGACAACAAAAGAGGAAAGTGACAAATGTTGGTAGGTCTGTGGGAAAATAGGTACATTAATGCAATGATGATAGAACTATGAATTGTAATTCTAGAAAGCAGTTTAGAACTCTGTCTCAAAACTTACTAAGCTGTGCATACCCTTTGATTCAGCTATGACACTAGACCCCTAAAGAAAATTTTTTTTAAAAATCAACTCTTTTCATGTTAGCCTCAAAATGGAAACCAAAAAGGTAGCTTTCTCTTGGGGAAAGGCTAAATAAATTGTGACATAAGAAGGGAAAGGAAATGAAAATCTGGTTTCCATTAACTAAATACAATTTAAATGGAAAACAAACCAAGACCAATTGAAGTATGTGAATAAATAGACTATTATGGTACTGTAAGAAAAAATGAAATGAACAGGTTCAGAGGAAACTGGGAAAACCTTTATGAGTTGTTGCAGAGCATAGCAAACAAAGCCAGAAGAACAATTTATGGAATGATAGCATTATAGAGGAAAATAATTTTGAAAGATTTTAGGACTCTGATCAATGAAAAAGGAACCAAGAGGAAAGGAAACATACTATGCACCTCTTGCTAGAGAGGTTACTTATCGAGATTAGACATTTTTAGACCTGGTTAGTGTGAGAACTTGTTTTGCTAGATTATGCATGCATGTACTGAAGCCTTTTTTGTTTAGATTTTTGTTCTGGGGGTATGGGTGGTGGATTAAGGACATTTACCAGTTTCCCTTCTAATTTCAAGTGAAAAAAAATTGGAAAAATGTTTTTAAAGGGTTACAGGTCATAGATATAAGTTTTAATATAAATTCAGGGTTGAACATCAGATAAGCTTCAGGGTTTTAATACTGAGTTAAAAGGTAAGACAACAGAATAGAAAGTATTGCTTTGTTTTTCTTTGAAACTATTAATAGGAAAGAGTAAAAAAGAACAAAATTAGTAAGAATGAGTGAAAAGAACAAAGTTACTCATGTTTAAAAGCTAAAGGTGGTTTATTGCTTATGCCTATTCCTCCCCCCATTTTACCTCTTAAGTCCCATTCTCTTTTCTATGTGCCTCCGATTTATCTGTTGAATATCAGTCTATCAAGTTTAATAAACAAACTGGGATTATGTGTTTAAACCCTCCTTGTTCCATTTAAAAAAGAGTAAGATTCTTGCAATGTCACCTCCCCCATCTTTTCCTCTGTATTTGTAGACTCTTCTCATGCATCCCAATTGTGAGCATCCTCCACCCCTCCAAATCTGGTGCCCTTTTTAGATCATTGTTGAAGTATATATGGGAGAGTCTTCAGCTCTCTTTCATGCCATCATCTTCACCAGAAATCTTGATTTTAAATGATAGATATTCAGAGCTATTCTTAGCAATTGGACTCTGTGATCTATGAGTTAGGACTTTAGTTTTCCAAGTTAAAAGTATTGAAAAGGGGCAGCTGGGTAGCTCAGTGGATTGAGAGTCAGGCCTAGAGATGGGAGGTCCTGGGTTCAAATCTGGCCTCAGACACTTCCCAGCTGGGTAACCCTGGGCAAGTCACTTGACCCCCATTGCCCACCCTTACCACTCTTCCACCTATGAGCCAATACACAGAAGTTAAGGGTTTAAAAATGTAAAAAAAAAAAAGTATTGAAAAGTATGTTTCTAGGATTCTTATTGATTATTCATTATCTTTATTTCTGAATATATCTCTTTTCTCTCTCCTATATAATGAGCTATCACTTGTAACAAGCAATAAAATGAAGGAGAAAAATAAAAGTTTGACAAAACTAACCAACAGATCAATGGAGTTTGAATATATATATGCAACATTTTAAATCCATAATCCCCCATCTCTGCAAAGAAGGGAGGGAAGTAGATTTGCTCATCTCTTCTCTGGAGTATGTGTTCAGTTTTGGAAAATATAACTTTTTAATACCCATGTTCTCCCAATGATGACATATGGTTGTGAATCTTGCAACACTAAAATCTCTGAAGACTCAAAGATATAGGAAGTATCTAAAATGAACAGAGAAGGGACAACTAGGTGGTTCTATAGATAAAGAGCCAGACCTGGAGTCAGGAGGAACTGGGTTCAAATCTGGCCTCAGACATTTCCTCACTATATGACCCTGAGCAAGTCACTTAATCTCAAATGCCTAGCCCTTACTGATTTTCTGCCTTAGAGTCTATTAGTATTTGTTCTAAGGCAGAAAGTAAGTGTTAAAAAAATAATAAAAATAAAATGAACAGAGAGATGCATAATGGACCTAAGAAGGTAGTAACACATTTTTAGTCAATCCATCAATTGATCAACTAATATTTATTAAGCACCCACTATATGCAAAGTATTGTGCTAAGAGCTGGAGATACAAGTACAAGGTAACTTGGGAAGGAAGACACTGATCCTGTGGGATGAGGAGGGAGTAGGGAAAAGCTTCATGTAGAAGAAAATGCTTGAGCTGCATTTTGAAGGAGCAAAGAAAAGGCTACTTTCCCTAAGTAGCAATGTATAAAAAGGGGAATAATATTCAATGACTCAGGAAAGATAAGTTCGGGTCAAGTATTGTAGATCCTTAAAAGCTAAACAGATGATTTATCCTAGAGGAAATGGAAGTCACTGGAGTCGGTAGATTAGGGGCATCACATAGTTAGAGCTGCACATAAGGAAAATTACTTTGATAATAGTTTATAGGAGGGGCAGAAATGATGAGATATCAGTTAAGATGTTGTAGTCATCTAGAGGAAAAGTGATGATGGTCTGAACTAAAGAGTAATTATATGAGTGGTGACAAGGAAGCAAATTTGAGACATGTTGGGAAGGTAGAAACAGCAGAATTTAGTAACTGACTGAATATGAGGGATGGGGGGAGGAATCTAAGGACACAGTTGAGATTACAGACCTGAGAGATTGGAAGGATGGTGATGCCTTCACTAAAATAAATGAAATTTAGAAAGGAGAGGATTTGGAAGAAAGATCATAAATTCTGTTTTAAACATGTATTATAGTTTCTCTGGGATGTCTGGTTTGTAAAATCCAATAGGAACAGGGTGTGGGACTGAAAGTAAGGGAAAAATAAGACTAGAAATGTGAATCTCTGAGTCATTTGCATCAAGATGGCAATTAAAGCTAGGGAATTTGATGAGATTAACTGTGGATGTTCTCTAGTCCTAGACCTTTTTTTTCCTCTCTCACTATACTCTTCAGATTCCCAGTTAAAAGGAGGCAGAAGGACCCAGGGGAAAGTCCTGGTGGATATCTATAGTTGGGGCAAAGGTGACTGAGAAGTGGTCAGAAATACAGGAAGTGAAGTAGGGGAGAGAAGTTTCATGAAAGCCCAGAGAAGAAAGAGTATATAGGAGGAAAAAAGTGATCAAAAGTGTCAAATGCAGATGATAGGTCAAGAAGATTAGGGGAGTGGGGAAGAAGTCAAGAATGCCGCAAACTCTCGGGAATGATGGATTAACTCCACAGTATGACAGTGTTAAAAAAAAAAAGACTTTTGTAGAATATCTATGCTCTTGAAACCATTGTTGTCCCTCTAGAAACCATGTTTGGATTATGTATGCTCAGGCTTAGATCTACTACTAGCCTCACACAGATCTGGGGGAGCTTTTCTGATATTTATCATATTTAATTTATCTAAGGTCCTATTCACCTCCTTAAGTTCTTTCTTATTTTTTGGTTAGATTTATCTAATTCTGAGAGGGGGAAATTAAAGTCCCCTGTTATTATATATTTCCTTCTTCATATCATTTAGTTTTTCCTTTAAAAGTCTGAATGCTATAACTCTTGTTATATATATATAATTTTTGTAAAATCCAGACTTAAAAATTTTTTTGAGAAAAAAACTTTAGGAAAAGAAGGTTGTTAACTCCCTGAATCAAGAAAATGAACTGTTTGGAGAAGGTGCCATAAAGAAATCTAAAAGAAACCTACACTGCATCAGAAGATCCAGAATGAACTTTGGGATATATTGAGTGAACCGAAGGGGTTTGAACATATCATTTATTCTCAATGTAAACTCTTATGCCAAAGGGAATTGCCCCCATTTGGCTTTTTGTCAATGTACCTAGCAATCATTGGTTTCGCACTCTCTCTTTTATTTCCTTCTTATATTCAACTATTGTAATTTCCTCTTAGAAAGTGTAATATTGTATACACCTTTAGCTAGAAGATCTTTAGAGGTATAAGATGGCTATATTAAATGATTTATTGGGGAGACTAGTCTCCCACAAAATCATAGGGAGGATTGTGAAAGAGAATTCTTTATTCTCTTTGTCTATTTTTAGCTAATCAAATCAAGAACTTATGAGAGTTCACAAATCACTTACTAAAGTAAGTGACAACTCCAAAGGCCACTGCCCTCCCACCCCAACTTGGGCAGTGCTAGGTAAATTGAAAGACTGTCATTGGTTTCTGTGAAGAAGGAAGAGTGACAGGAAGTGACAAGAAGTGACATGGAAAAAAGGGGTATAAAAAGAAGCCAACATGGTCTGGGAGATTGATTCCCTTCCTGGCATTTGGAGAAATTGGTTCCAGGCATTTCTTTCCTGGCTTCTGGAGAGACTGGTTGCAGAGATTCCTGCTTTGGCTTTGGAGGAGGCTGAGTTAGTGGAATGCTGGCTGAAGACATCACTGGGACTTCTGGCTTTGAGAGATTCCTGCCTTGACAACTCTGAGAGAAGACCCTCTCTGCTCGTTGGCACTTTGGTGGGACACTCCCTTCAGTGCGAGTTCTGTGGAGAGACTCTTTTCCTTGGATCCTGCATTGACTTACTGGTGAATGACTCAGTCTTCCACGTGGAGATTGGAACTTTGTTGAGGAGTGAGCTGAATTTCATCAAATCAGCACTTAGGGTAGACTAGGCAACTTCTTACCTCTTTCCCTTCTACACTTCATACTTCAACTCTTTCTCTTCATTGTTATAAATAAAAGCTGCTAACAGTTTTTTCTGGCTTAGGGATAATATTTTGAATTTGATGACCACAACACTGAATTTATAACTCTCTTATTTAGTCAAAACCCCAATTTAACCCTTATAGCATTCAGGTCTAATATTGATACAGTACTCTCCAACATAATATAGTTACTCTGTTCATCCTTCCAACTATATTCATTTTAGTCCCAATTCTGTCAGAGATAATGACTACTACCCCTGCCTTCTCTGGAATAATTTAAGAAATCCTATATTCTGTTCTAGTCCCTTACCTTCACTCTATGTGTGTCTCTCATTTTCTATGTGTTTACTGTAAATGACATGTAGTTCCTGGTTTACGATCCCTTCTGCTATCCATTTTCTTCCTATGTGTGAATTCATCCAATTATATTCAGTATCACAATTATCAGCTATGCATTTCCATCTACTCCATTCCTCCTCATTGTTTGTTCCCTGCTTCCTTTCTTTCACCAAATCCTTCCTTAGATGTCCAATTTCATTCATATGTCCAATATCCTCCAATTCACATTCCTTTCCCCAAATCCTCCCTTATCCTTTTCCCTTCCCCTCCTAGTTCCAAATTGGCCCACCATCCCAAAGGCCCCTCTCTTATCCCTTTACTCTTATCTTTTAATTCTTATTCTATCCATCTTTCCAAAAATCTTTTCCTTATCACCTCAACCATGCCCTCCTACTTCTTGATATGAGTTTGATTCTAAAAATCCCTCTGCTATCTTGTCCTAAGAGTCTCTCCCTTATCTCCTCACCTTACCTCCCCCTGATTCTTAATATGTGCTCCTCTCTAAGTATATCTTCCTTCCTTCCATTTCTTTTATCTCTTTACCCTCCTTTCTCTTAACCCTCCCTTCCTTCTTTTATTCCCTCAGTCCCCCAAGAAGACTTTTAGTCCCTCCCTTATTCATCCTCCTTCCCTCATGTTTCTCTGTACATAAAGATTTTTACCCTTCTAATTGTATATGCTGTTCTCTCTTTATCTCAGGTCTGATGAGAGTAGGATTTTAGCATTACCAGTCTCCTACCCCCTTCTTCCTTTCTCCATGGCAGTTCCTTCACTCATTCCTCCTTCACATGAGATAGCCATTCTACCTACCTGCTCCTGATCTATTCCACTACCATTTTGGCTCATTCCATTCCATTCACCTTAACCTTGAGTCTTCCATCCATACACACCCCTTCAGAATAACCAGGTAATGATGCTATTTCCAGGGGCTATCAATTATATTTTTCTATACAGGAACCAAACACTTTGATCTTATGAGTTAGTTATGATTAGTCTTTCATTATCTTTGTATGTTTTTTATAGATAAAAATTTCTACTGAGTTCTGGGTTTTCCCCAGGAATAGTTGAAGCTCCTTTACTTCATTAAATATCCATTTCTGGCCTTTTATAATTATGCTTATCTTTGCAGGATATGTTATTCTTTGCTCTACAAAATGCTATGTTCCATGTCCTGCAATCTTTTAATGTTGTAGCTACTAAGTCTTGAATTATTCTGATTGTAGCTCCACAATATTTAAATTGTTGTTTTTTTCTTGTTGTTTGTAGTATTATCTCCTCAACCTGGGAGCTATGGAACTTAGCAATGATGTTCCTGTTCATAATTATCTTTGAGTCTTTTTTGAGATGAGTTCTTTCAATTTCTGTTTTACCCTCTGATTCTAGAAGTTGTGGGCAGTTTCCCTTGATTTCTTGGAGCAAAGTGTCTAAATTCTTTTTGATTGTAACTTTCTGGGAATCTAACTATTCTTATATTGTCCTTGATCTATTTTCCAGGTTGATCATTTTTGCAATAAGATGTTTCATATTCTCTTCTGTTATTCCATTCTTTTGATTTTGCTTTATTGTTTCTTGTTGTCTTAAGAAATTGTTAGCTTCTCCTGCTTCTTAATAGATTATTGTCTTCCATGAGTTTTTGGATTTTGTTTTCCATTTGGATGATCTTTCTTTTATAATTTTCTTTTATTGCTCTTATTTTTTTCCTAATTTTCTCTCCACTTTTTTCTTTTGTTTTTTGATATCTTTTTGAAGCTCTTCCAAAAGCCCCTTTCGAGCTTTTATCCATTTACTGTATTTCTTTGCTGTTTTTGAGGTAGATGTTTTTATTCTGTCCCCTGAGAGCCAAGGTTCTCTTTCCACATAATAGCTAATAAAACTTGGGTTCTTTCTTCTTTGCTTGCTCATCTTTATTTATTAAATTTTAGTGGCCAGCCCAATAGACTTAATTATTGGCTTTTTTGCTAGAATACTAGGATTCCTAGTGTGTTGGTATATATTAACTCAGGTTTTAGGATTTTTTTTGTGTTTTTTTTTTCCTGGGTCCTATCTAGTTATTAGTTTTTCTAGTCTGGGGTCAGATGTACTCCCAGTCCTCTGCTCAGATCCCAGTCCTTGACTAACTTCATATGTTCCAAACAGAGCCACTGCATCTGCAACCAGATAGTCTACCTCCCCTGGGACAATAGCCATGGACTATACTCTCCTGGAAATGACTATAGCTCATGGGGCCCATGGTCTCTAAGAATCCACCCTCACCAGTGTGTATTACTTACTCACTCTTCCCCTAAGCCTGTGATGAAGTTGGTGTCTAGGCCTCATTCATTGAATCACCAAAACCCCTTCTTTGTTAGCAGGAGATTTAAGTTTCTCCCTTTAGGGCTTGGTCCCTGTAGACTCTGTTGTATCCACTCCTTCATTCCCCAGACACAGCTACTCCTAGAGCCCTCTACCTGTGGATTCAAGTAGTATCCTCCAGGATGCAAGCTTCTGGACTCATCAAAAAAGGTAAGCTTTCCAATTGTGCTCACAGATGCTACCCCAATGATTTTACTCTGTTTGCTCTGTTCCTGCCTCTAAGGCCTATATGGTGGTTGAATTGAGGCAAGGGACTCAGAAATCTTTTTTCTAATTTCTCTGCTTATTCAAAATCTTTCTTTTCATTTCTCTGCTTATTCAACTTTATTTATTAACCCTTCTGCTTCTGCTGCTTTTAGCATTGATTCTATGGAGTTATTTTTGGTTGTTTATGGAGGGTATTAGGAGAGCAAGGAAGCTTCATGCCCTACTCTGCCATAATAATAGCTCCTTTATATAGCTCCTACTATGTGTCAGGCAATAGGCCAATTACTTACAACTTTATCTTCAATAACTCTAGGAAGTAGGTGCTATTATTACTTCATTTTACAGTGAGGAAACTGAGGCAGAAAGGTTAAATGACCTAACGTCACATAGCTGGTAACTTTCTGAAGCCACATTTGAACTTAGAGCTTACCTACAAGAGACCTACCACTGTGCCACCTAACTCCTCGAATTGCAGAATGTATGTTTGTAGGCTTCAGCATATTATTAAATATTATCATGACTTGGCAGGCATGAGAGATTATGAAAAAGGCCTCATCAAGGACATTTATGACTAGAAAAGCATGTGAGTTCATCATTTAGCAAAAGTGAAGGTTAATAGGTAAATAACCTTCCTTTCCCTTTCTCCCTCCTTCCTTCTTCTTTCCTTATTCCCCTCTCTCCCTCTCCCCCTTTCCTCCTCTCTTTCCTTCTCCTCCCTCATTCCCTCCCTCTCTTCCTTCCTTTCTTTTTAAGACTGGGCCTCCTTTTTTTTGCCTGGAAAAGGCTGGAAGTACAGCAACCACTCATGCCTTATGTCTCTGCTTTTCTGACTTAGGCCAGTTTATGCCTATGCAACCTGCTGTTCTACTTCAAGGGGTTCACCTTCTTGGTGATGGACTTAGTTCAGATGCCTAGCTGTCTTTAATCATATTGTACCTCAGAACTCCAGAGTTCAAATAATCCACCATCCTTAACCCCATTAGTAGCAGGGACTACAGGGTTGTTTCACCATATCTGACCAAACAGTGCTATTAAAAGTGCCTAAAAGGGGGCAACTGGTTAGCTCAATGGATTGAGAGCCAGGCCTAGAGATGGGAGGTCCTAGGTTCAAATCTGACCTCAGATACTTCCTAGCTGTGTAACTCTGGGCAAATCACTTGACCCCCATTGCCTACCCTTACCACTCTTCTGCCTTGGAGCCAATACACAGTATTGACTCCAAGATGGAAGGTAAGGGTTTAAAAAATAAAAAAATAAAAAAAAAATAAAAGTGCCTAAAAGTTTGCTATTTGAATTTAAATAAATTAAACTCTCTCCATTACTCACAGCTTTAATTTGGGTAGTAAGCCCATTTTTTATAGTTCATAGGTAAACTTGTGTCCAATCATTCTCAAATTCCCAAGTTATCATATCTAAATTAATGGGATCTTACCCCCTCTTTTTTTGGTTAGTAAACTGGAAAATGTGATTGATTTCCCTATTATGGCTCATTATTATGCAGTAATGAAGCAAATGGGGCTTCAGAAAAGGAAACAAACTTTACTCTTTCCTTCCAGATCTGTTACATCTGGATTTTTCCTACAGTGACATATTTTGGCCTGTCCCAAATAATACAATAAGGATGTTTTTAATTGTCAGGAGAAGCAAATGGAGTGATGATCCATAAAGTATACCCTGGAAACTTAATGCAGTGTATCACTGAAAATGTAAGCTTAGATTAGAATGATGCTGCAGAATTAAGCCAGCACAACTTTTGGGCATTTAGAGTTTTTTTTCTTTTTTCTTTTTTTAACCCTTACCTTCCCATCCTAACTTCTAGAACCACTTTTTGGATCAGTGAGTTCTAACATGCCTTCATTCTGGATCAAACTTTTCAGAGTTAGATTCGTTTCAGAGAGAATTTAAAGGTCTAGTTTTGTTAGGGCTTTCTGAGCACTCAAAATACTCCAGACTTGGGCAGGTCAGCTTTTCTGGACATGTCGGCAGAGCTTTTTCTCAGAGGTGTTATACTACCTAGTTGTTTGGGACTTCAATTCCATTTGTGTTACAGTTATGTGATGAGTTTCACATGAAAGGGGGAAAAATGATTGGTTCTCAGATCAGTGATAAAATGGTTTGTCAGTGATTCTTAACCTGGGATTCATTAAATTGTTTTTTAGAAAATATTTTGATAATGGCACCTCACTATATTGACTTCCTTTGTATTGCTTTCCTCTGTGAATTTTGATGAATTTAAAAACATTATTCTGAGGCTGACCTCATAGGGCTCTTGTGAGAATGAAATGAGATAATGTTTGCAAAGTGTTTTGCAAACCTTAAAATTCTATGTAAATTGTAGTTGTTATTGTTGTTGCTGCTATTTTTATTAGAAGGGATCCATAGGTTTAATCAGATAAAAGGGATCCAGGACACACAAAATGGTTAAGAATTCTAGGTTAACTATAACTGAAAGTGCTTTTGATCTTAAATAGTTTTCCTTTAGTTCACTCAAAAATTAAATGAGATAAAAGAATAAGTGTCCCAGGGAGAAATGTTTTGTAATTTTGTGCTACTTCTTATATATTTTCAATCACTGAATAACAATACTTGGTCTTTGTTCTTCTGTGACACCCACCCACATAGAGATAGCTGTTTTGCAAGAAACCTGAGCTTGAACAACATAATGGATGAGAAACTTTGGGGTCCCTTAGGGGGCACAAAAATTAGGCCTTTTATTCTTAGAGCTATTTAATGATGTCAAGCTTTAAAATAAGAATTTCTCTTTGATAACTAAAATCTGAGAAACCAACCTACACACTAGGTAGCATGGTGGGATGTTGGCACACACATCATATAGATGTAATGAAAGCAATCCACAAAAAAATCATTTAATAGTCTGTTGGCACCTAATTTTTGAAAACTGGTCTTTAAAAATTATTTTATTCAGAAGAAAACTTAGACATATTTTGCATTTCAAATAGAAATATAGCTATAGTGGCTGTTTTAAAAAATTCTGATAATTTTCTAAATTACACAAATATTTTTGCTTACACTACCAAGGATAGGCTTGGTTTCTTGGAGTCAAGGTTGGGGTGCCTTTAAGGACAATCTGACATCTCTATAGGGATTTGTGAGATAACTTTCGCTTTCTGTATCTTTCTAAGATAGTAGTAGTAATGATGTCTTAGAGGCTTAAATAGAAGCTCTTAACTGGAGTTGGGAGGGGGGTAGGTTTGTGAATTTGTTTTAAAAATATTTTTATAACTGCATTTTGATATAATTTTTTAAAATTCTATGTATTTTTTGTGCATTTAAAGAATTATTCTGAGAAAGGGTCTTTGACATACACAGAAAAATCCTGAACCTTTGCTTTAAAGGGTTGAAGTCAAAGGTCTTCCTAAGTTGTTGTATCAACAAGGTAATGGTTTGGTTTCAGCAGTTTTCATGAAAGAAGAAATGATATTCCTTCAAGCTCGCCATGTATGAAATTTTAAAAATCTTTATTTGTGTGAGATAAAGAGAAAGCTTTTGCTTAAGCAAAAATAATTGGCATAATTCTAGAAGGCAAAAGGGAAATCTGCAAAAGATGAATAGGAAAAAATGAAACATTAAGTTTACTCAGTGATAAAGGTAGAATGGAGATGAAACAAGATAAATAAGTTATTTTACTAGGAGACAACACTGCATTTATAGATGTGTAGCTGAATTGAATTGGGAGTTTGTTACAGATTATTTAAATTAACCATTAAAAAAGGGATACCTTCATGGATAATAACAACTAAAGAGAACACATATTTAAGTGTATTGAAAAGAAAGACTGTGTTTTGTAATGGGGTGGGGGGAGGAAGCATCTTAAGAATATAATACAACTCCTATCAGGATAAAAGAAGCAGAAGGCAAACAAGATGATGTGGTTTCCCAAGTACTTGCAAAAGGCATGCTGACAAAGAAAGGTGTGAGAAGGAAAGGAGAAGAATTTAAACTAAAATATAGAAGGTGGGAAGTGCAGAAAAGATCAGCCAGAAGAGGAAAGACTTTGGAAAGGTGACTTATAAAGGAATTGTTAAAAGAATTAAACATATGTATCTTATTTCCCAGTGACTGTTGAAGATATTTATGCCTGAACAAATTCGCTTTCACAATGGAGCCTGCCTTTCTGCAGTGAAATTGTAATCCTCTGTTTATGGGTCCACAGTATGTTGCTATTGAAATGATAATGTTGACACAATTACAACAGGTTGGAGCAGGAGATAGGCCAAATGAGGCCTGGGCAGGGAGTGTAGAGAGGAATGGAGTGGAGAAGCTCCAAATGGAAATTCTCACTGAAAGTATTACAAGGAAGGGAGAAAATGAGGTTAGTTCATCAAAATAATATTTCACTATGAATAATAATATAAAAATAATAATGAATAATGATATAAAATATGAATAAAATATAACTACAACATAAAAATGATAAAATAAAATATAAAAATAAAATAAAATAATAATATAAATCATATTTCACTATGAAAATAATATAAAATAAATAATAATATAAAAAAGGTAGAGCACATACACAGGAAAAAAAGGACTCAAAACAAGAGCTTATTAAATATTATGGAACTCTGGCAGATTAAAAACTTTTAAACATAAAGCTGTAAACAGGAAAAAAGAATTGCAGAACTGAAAGGTATTCTTTGGTTGAGTCAAGTCAACAAGCATTTACTAAATACTTCCTATGTGTTAGTAAGGGCATGTAGGTGGTACAGTGGATAGTGGGCTAGACATGGAATCAGGAAGACCTCAGTTATGATCTGACCTCAGATGCTTACTATCTGTGTGACCCTGAGCAAGTCACTTAACCCTCTTTGCTGCAGTTTCCTCATTGATAAAATGAGGTGGGGAAAGAAATGACAAATCACTCCAGGAACTTTTCTGAAAAATAACAATAATAACAACAACAAGAAAAACCAAACAAAACCTCAAATGGGGCCAGGGAGAGTAGGAATGACTGAAACAACTGAACACAACATATGTTGGATGTTATGCTAAACTGTGGGGGTACAAATACAGGCAAAAACATTCCTCTTCTGGAGGAGCTCGCAGTTTAATGAGGAGAGAATAGATGTCGACCATTTATAGACAAGATATATACAGGATAAATTGGCAATCATCTCAGAGGTAAGGTACTGATGCAAAGGAGGATGACTGGAAAGACTTCTTGCAGAAAGTGATTTTTAGCTAAGATTCAAAGGAAGCTAGGAGACAGATAGAAGGAAGCAGAAAATTCCAGCCATAGAGGAGAATCAGTAGAAATGCACCGAGTTAGGAGGCCAATGCCACTCAGTCACAGAGTATGTGGAAGGGAGAAAGCTATAAGAAATCTGGAGAGTTGGCAAGGGATCATGTTATAAAGAGCTTTAAAAGACAAAAAGAGGATGTTATATTGGTTTCTGGAGGCAATAGGGAGCTTGTAGTTGGCTGAATAAAAAGAGTGACTTGAGAACACTTGTTCTTTAGGGAGATCTTTTAAGAGTTGAGTGGAAGATGGACAGAAGTAGGGAGAGATTTGAGAGGGGAAACCAAGCAGAAAGGGGGTGAAGGCCTGGACCAGAGGGGTGCAATGTCAGAGAAAAGTAGAGGGTGCATATGAGAGAGTCTTTGAAGGTAGAAATCAACAGGAATTGGCACACATTAGATGTAGGGAGACAGGTGAGAAAATGTGGAGTTGAGGATGCTGACTAGGTTGCAAGCTAGTTTCAGAGAATGGTAGTAATCTCCACAATAACAGGAATGTTTGGAAGAGAAGAGAGTTAAGGGAATAGATCAGTTCAGTTTACATATTGTCTTTAAGATGTCTAGGAGACGTCTAATTTGAGAGATCCAGGAGGCAGATGGAGATGGAGACTGGCAGCAGGAGAGAGGTGAGAATTTAAGAATCATCTGAATAGAACTGATAATTTAATACATGAGAACTAAAGAGATAACCATGAGAAATAATGTAGAGGGAGAAAAGAAGAGAGCCTAGAACAGAACAGTGGAGGACACTGACAGTGGGAATAATCTGGATAAAGCAAAGAACTGACAAGTGATCAGACTGGAAAGAAAATATTCACTTAGCTCTCTATGTTGATAGCTATTAAGCTTCTTACCATTTTGCCTACATTGGCTCAAGTTATATTTTGAAAAATAATGCTCAAGATCAGAAATATGCATTTCCCAACAACGAAAATGAAAAGAGAAAAACCAGTTTGTTTCACAGTCACAAAAATGCTTTAGGAAACATTTACTCTAGGTTGTAATGTGCTTGTGAAATAGTAAACAAAGATACAAAGATCTTGAACAGCAAAGAGTTTCCAAGTGCCAGCCTGTAATGCATATATATATAACAAAATTTCAATAAAATACACACTGGTCATTGCTTTATAGTTCTTTGTAATAGGGTCTGACATATAATGGATTCATCTGCTACATCAGAAATTCATAAGCAGGATTTAAATATTGCAAAGTGAGACCTAGATGCTACTTCTATGTGTATGGTAACTTTGGATTCCTAGGTTTTATATATCTATATCAATATCTACATATTTGTATATGTATATAAAGAAAACAAAATGGATTACTTCTTCCTATTTGACTATATATATAATATGTGCATTGTTTTTTCAAATAATAATTTTTAATGGCAACCAGGAACTATAAACAGGAGATTATGATATCCTAACTATAGGAAAAAAGAGGATTTTAGAGGTAGGGGTGTCCGAATTATCTTCTACAAAGCTTTGACCTATGTTTTTAAGTTTTTCCTTTTAAAAAATAATCACATCAAGCATTACCTTCATTTAAGATTTTTTTTATAATATAGCATACTTAAATTATTATTCAATAATATAACATAACTTGGTGAATTATTTTTGAAGTTGTCATACCAGTTTTTAATTTCTTAATGAATGATAAGTAGAAATCATGACCTTTAGTACTGTAATTGCTCCATTACTTGTATAAATAAACTTATGTACAAAATCTAAGAAGTAAATCACTAAAGGTCAGTTAGTCAATATGCATTTATTAAGCACCTTCTATGTATCAGGTACTGTGTCAAGAACCAGAGATTCAAAGAAAAGCAAAAGATAGTCTCTGCCCTTAAGGAGTTTCCAGTTCAATGGAGAGACAATACCCAAACAACTCTGCACCCCACCCCCCCAAAAAAAATATATATATATATATATACATATATATATATACACACACAGAATAAATGGGAAATACTCAGCATTAGAATTAAGAAGGATTGGAAAAGACTTCCTGTAGAAGTTAATACTTTAGCTGAGGCTTGAAGAAAGCTAGGGAAACAAGGAGGCAGAATTGAGGAGGAAAAGCATTCTAGGCATGAGGGTTGGCCAGTGAAAATGCCAGAAACTAAGAGGTGGGAGTGTCTTATTTGAGGAATAGCAAGGAGACCAGTTTCACTGGATCTGAGTACTTGGTGGGGGTTGGGGATAGTATAAAGTGTAAGAAGACTGGAAAGGTCAGAGGAGGACTAGATAATGAAAGGCTTTATGCCAAACACAACATTTGGCATTTGATTCTGGAGGCGATAGGGAGCCAGTGGAGTTTGTTGAGCAGGGGAGTGTGACATGGTCAAACCTTGAATAGAGGATAGATTGAAATGGGGAGAGGCTTGAAGCAGACAGACCCAGCAACAGTCTTTTACAAGTCCAGGTATGAGGTGATGAGGGCTTGCACCAGAGAGATGATACAACAAAGGCTAAAACTGACAGACTTTGGCACCTTGACTGGATATGGGCCAGGGAAGTGAGAGAGAGTGAGAAATTGAAAATAATACCTAGGTTTTGAACCTCAGGAATTGGAAAGATGGTGGTGTCCTTCATAGTAATAGAAAAATTTCTAGTAAGGAAGTATTTTAGGGAGGGGATATATGTGAAAGGTAAAGTATATAATTTTGCCATGATTTAAAAATCATATTTTAATATGATATCCTATTCTATTTTTCCATTGTAATTTACTGTATGATTCCAATCACTTAATTTTCACTTTTCAAAATTTGAAAAATGGGATAATAGTATATGCCAACTACTATTTTTCATATAGCTACTTCAAATATTAATATTAAAATACTTTGACATTCTTTGCTTATCAGTATATTAATCAATGAAAAAATATTTATTATATACCATAAGGAAGTTATTGTGCTTGGTGATTAAAAGGGATTATTCTATGTTATTATATTTTTTTTTAAACCCTTGTACTTTGGTGTATTGTCTCATAGGTGGAAGATTGGTAAGGGTGGGCAATGGGGGTCAAGTGACTTGCCCAGGGTCACACAGCTGGGAAGTGGCTGAGGCCGGGTTTGAACCTAGGACCTCCTGTCTCTAGGCCTGACTCTCACTTCACTGAGCTACCCAGCTGCCCCCTGTTATTATTTTTTTGATGGGCCCAGATCTCTGATTTCTTTACTATAGGGAACTCCTACTAAGGAAATTCCCTCTACCAATGAAGATCAGCCACTGCTCTGTAACTTACAGTTTTAGTGAGTGCCTTAGAGCAATGAGAAGTTAAGTGACTTTGCTAGGATCATACAACCTCTACATGCCAGAGACAGAACTTGGACCCACATTTTTCTAATTCCTAGTATGTCTCTCTACCCATTATACCATGCTGATTTTTAGCTTAATGTTCTTGTGTGTGATTGGCAATCTGGTGAAGTCTTTAAATGCCTTCTCAATCAATCAAGAAACTATTAAGCACCTACTCTTGCTAGGTGGCACAGTGGATAGAAAGCCTGGCCTGAATTCAAGAAGACTCATTTTCCTATGTTCAAATTAGACTTTAGACACTTACTAGCTGTATGATCCTGGACAAGTTACTTTACTCTATTTGCTTTAGTTTCTTCTTCTATAAAGTAAGCTGGAGAAGGAAATGGCAAACCACTCCAGCATCTATGCAAAAAAAGAAAATTCCTAAATGGGGTTACAAAGAGTCAGATGTGACTAAAACAAATGAAACAACACTGTGCTAAGTGGCAAAAGATAGACCCTATGCTCAGTTTACATTCTAATGAAGGAGAGAGTATGAGAACAAATATGCACAAAGCAAGTTATATGCGGGGGATATGTAGGAAATAATTAGCAGAGGGAAGGTACTACAATTAAAGACTTCTAATAAAAGATGTGATTTTAGCTGATATCAAAAGGTAGCCAGGGAGATTGGTAGGTAAAGCAAAGGAGGGAGAGCAAAATAGGCATGGGGGACAGGCAGAAATATGAAGAGGCTTTGAATGCCAAACCAAGCATTTTGTATTTGATCTTGGAGGCAATAAGGAGCCAGTGGAGTTTTTTGAGAAAGGGGTTAACATGGTTAGTCCTGGGATGGCTTAAATGGAGGATGGACTGGAGTGGAGGAATATTTAAGGTAGGCAGACCCACTAGCAGGTTATTGCTATTATCCAAGTGTGAGATAAGGGTCAAGATAAGGGTGTTGGCAGGGTCAAAGGAAAGAAAGTGGAATATTTGAGAGATGCTACAGAAGTGAAATCAGCAGGCCTTGTGAACAGATTAGATGGGAGTAGGGGAGAGATAGGGAGGAGCAACAGTTGACTCTTTGGTTTTGAACTGAGGGATTGGGAGAATGGTGTTACCCTCTACTGTAATAGGGAAGGTAGGAAAGGGAGAAATTTTAGGGGGAAAGATAATGAGTTTGGGTTTGGGCATATTGAGTTTAAGATGTCTACTGGACATCCAGTTTGAGATGTCATAAAGGTGATTGGAAGGCAAGATTGGAGGTCAGCACAGAGGATGAGGCAGGAATCAACAATATAGATATAATAATTAAATCCATGAGAGCGGATGAGATCACCAAATAGAGCAGTGTAGAAGGAGAAGAGAAGAGAGAGGACCCAGGATGGAACCTTGAGGAACATCTACTGTTAGAATGTGTGATCTGGAAGAGGATCCAACAAAAGAAACAGAGAAGGAAAAGCTAGATAAGTAGGAGGAGAGCCAGGAGAGAGTGATGTCCAGAGAAACTAGAGAGAAGATGTAAGAAGGAGGAGAGAGGTTGATCAATAGCATCAAAGGCTGCAGAGAGGTCAAGGAGAATCAGAAGAGAAAAGATCATTGAATCTGGCAACTAAAAGATCATGAGTAACTTTGGAGGGAGAAGTTTTGGTGGAATAATAAGGTTGGAAGCCAGATTGTAAGGGGCTAAGAAGAGATTGACATGAGAGAAAGTGAAGCTTTTTCAAGGAATTAAGCTACAAATGGCAGAAGAGACATGGGCCCTTTTCAGAATAATGATTTGTCGTTTACATGAATAATTGGAAGAAATGCTAAATTTCCTTTAGGAGACTAGTGAAAATAAAGATGTTATTTTTCCCATCCAAGGTAACAAACCCCCTATAATCTGTCATTAAGAACCATTAAATTAAAATATGTTTACAGTTTCTTCCAACTATTATTCACTTTTCTGTTTCAGATCTATGTTGATCTCTTTTGAATGACCACAGAAATCTATACCATATATATATAATTTTTTGAATCCACATTACTCCATCAGCAAATAATAAAAATGAGCCTTAACAACAGCACTGTACCTGACAAGCTTATTTATAGTAGATGAACCCACATATACATGATTCAAAATTAAAATATGTTAAGAGTCATCCTAAATTTAAGACTATGTAAGAATCACAAAAATACTTAATCAACTCCTCTGGAAATAGAATAAGCAGACACATAACTGGTTTCATCTTAAATGATTTAAAGGAGTAAGTGAAGTAATGTACATTCTCATGCCCTGAATTTCAGCTTTTTAAAGTTTTTAAAGGTTTTCTTGGTTTATTTGTTCTGACAGTATGTATATGTATTTTTGGCAATGTTAAAAAAATTTAATAAAAATATAATACATGTATACCTTCCTCTACATCTCTCACATTTGAAATAAATGGGGTTTTATGTCTTTTTTTCTTTACACCACAGTTCTCACCTCCTCACACACACTTGAACTCTCCCTGGTGAAAAAGAAAAACAATCATAAATATCAGATATAGAGAATTTCTGACACTTCTTGGTAATATGTTACAACCTACACAGAAAGGCACATGTAGCAATGCTTGGGACTCACTCTTCCAGGGCAAGGCCAGCTACATTTCCTCCTCAGAGTCCTAGAAGCACCCCTGAGAGCTTGGGAAAGTTTTTCTCTAATTCTATCAGCTCCAGGCCCTATTCCAATGTGTGCCTTCCATTCTTAACCACTAGTGATGAAGTCCCTAGTTGTATTTAATCAAATATATCAATTACTTCATACAAAGGGATACTTACTGTAAAATATAGCAAGAAGAAAAGTACAAACATTTTCCCCCCAACACCTGGGGAATATCACACCACTTTGGTCTCTGGAGAGTGGGCTCATATATAATTTCTATATAGCATTCACCCAAACCAGTTGATTTCCAATCTGTTATAATCCAAAGATGGATGATTCTATATCTCTGCTACTGTTGGATGGGGTTAGGCAGGTCACTTGGGACTTCATCTGACTTCTGGAAAATCCTGGCATGGATTTTAGTTTCCAGATTTCTGTTGGCTCACTTCCCTGACCCCATGGAGCTCATAGATAACTATGAACATTTTCTCAATCTTCTTTACCTAAAAGCAGGAAAGAATAGATATAATAGAGTCAAAAGCAATAGCTCGGTCAGGTACTCACAGGTTTACAGAGTCCCAATAATAAGAAAAAGACTCAAGGAGTCTCTCTCAAAGAAGTGACTTTCTTGACTTCTCACTTGAATATGGCCCGGAAGGGATAATTCCTCTCTTGCTTTGTCTAGTTAATGCCTTTTGAATGCATTTTTCAGGCTATGCAGCCAGTCAATCCTCTATTTTTTCATCATGTGATTAACAGTAGTGGAATGTCTGTGTATGCTCCAAATTAGAGAGAAGGACAATTCCAGTACACTTCATTATGCCTTCCTAGAGACAAACCTTCCAATTTTTTTTTTAATGAGGGATGGCATCAGCTGAGCATGCTGTGTGTGTTTACTGTCTTTGTTATACACACAAGCCATTTTTCTCATTGTGTTTTGAGTCACCTTTAGTTTTAATCCTTCTGAGACTGTTCTCTGATTCAGTCATATAGTATCACTGGGAAAATACTGACGTTAAAATGATGGGCTTTTGCAGCAGAAAGCAGTTTGAGATCACTGAAAGCACTGTGAAATATCCTAAAATGTGATCTGCCTAATCTCTTCCTTTTATTAAATTCTGGGTGCAGTTCAAGAGCTACCTGTAGTGCTTATCCCAAATGGACTAGTATTGATGTAACAACTCAGTGGCTTGTTTACCTAATTGCATTTCATTATCTGGGCAATATGGTTTTTTTTAATTCACTTTTCTGTTTTGGTTCTTGGTTGATCTCTTTTGAATGACCACAAAAATCTACACTATATACATATATATGTTTGTGTGCATATATGAATTTATGTTTAAATTTATTTGTTTGTTACATTAAAATACCTTATTAACTCCCTCTCTCTCTTCCTCCCACAAGAGAAGGTATCATTTGACTTATTTCTATTCATCAGTTCTTTCTCTGGAGGTGGACATATACAAGTCATTCATTATAGTAACCTTATGTTTGGCAAAAGAAAATATATAACATTTATATAGCACTTACTATGTGTCAGGAGCTTTAGATTTATTCAATTATTTCATTTGATCCTCACAACAACCTTGGGAGGTAGATGATATTGTGATCTCCATTTTACAGATGGAAAAATTGAGGTGATTTGTCCAGGGTCACACAGCTAGTGAGTGTCTGAGGCTGGATCTGAACTCAGGTCTTCATGAATCTCAGCCTAGCACTCCATCCACTACATTACCTATCTTCTGAGAGACATATAAAGCTCTGGAACTCAGAACTCTATGGCTCATTGACTCACTAAAGAATAATATACAAGAGCAGCATCAGTAGAACTTTTGTCACCAGGAAATCCTTCTTTCATCTGGACATAGAATCATAGAATCCATGGAATCACAACCAGCCAGAATGGAAAAAGACTTCAGAAGTCATCTGATCTTCACTGTATCCAAACAAGAATTCCCTCTACAACATCCTTGACAACTGATCATCTAGTGTCCCTTAAAGATTTCCAGTGAGGAAACATCAGCTCTTTCCCAAAGTAGTTTTCCTGGTTTTGAACAGTTTTAATTTTTAGGAAATTTTTCTTTACATGAAGCCCAAATCTGCCTTTCCAACTTGCCAAACAAGAAAGAACTTAATCTTTCCTCTTTCCTTAATCCATTTAACTACTTTAAGACCATTTTCATGTTCTTCCTACTAAGCAGAGCTAGGTTACCCACTAGAGTAATTAAATGCTTTTCCGCAAGATTTAGGATATTGCCAACACTTATGATCATTAAGCAGCATATATATATATATATATATGTATATATATATACTGGGGTTATATATATATATATATATATATATATAACCCCAGAACTTAGTATATCATCTTTTCCCCAGCATCTAAACCTGTGATTTCATCAGTATGGGAGAATTCCTGAAATGGAATTCCCTGCTAATGTATGTCAACATCTTTTCTTTATCTTATAGATTTTGCAGCATTTCCTGGAACGCTGAGTTGTAACTTGCACAGGGTTACGCAGCTAGAAAGTCTTCAGTCTTGAACTCAGGTCTTCTTGACTCTAAGGTCAGCTCTTTATAAGGCTATTAGGCTTTACTCTCTCTTACTTATGCCTATATGTGAAGAGCAATTCATTTAAGTGGGAAACTACCAGAAAGTGGGCTGGGATGAACTCCTTTCCCCTCCCTCCTGTGACAGCCTCCCCAGCAGCAGCAGCAGTAGCAGCAGTTGCAGTCTTTTTCTGGTGTGGAGGCCAGTTTCAAAGGTCAAGGGTCTGATTTCTTTTCCTTCCACCTTTTATCCCCCATT
The DNA here is from genome assembly GCF_016433145.1 of Gracilinanus agilis. Lineage (NCBI taxonomy): Eukaryota > Metazoa > Chordata > Mammalia > Didelphimorphia > Didelphidae > Gracilinanus > Gracilinanus agilis. The sequence goes on along the minus strand of NC_058132.1, from coordinate 122,927,927 downwards.
GTTCAACTAAGGACTACTTGTCTGGACACAAAAATGGTGTAGCCCTGAAATCTCTTATTCAGCCTTTAATTTCTCAGCCTGAATAATATATATATATATATACATATATATATATACATATATGTATATATTTTTTCCATAATGGCATGCCATACTCTTGATTTATATTGGGTTAATAGCCACCTAAAACCCCAGATCTTTTTCATATGAACTATATATAGTCTAGTCATGTTTGGGATGGTAGATAGAGAACTAGACTTGGAGTATTATGACCTTTACTAGATGTGACAGTATGGACAAGACAACTTTTTTTTGAACTCATTCTCCTCATCTATAAAATGAGATTAAAATATTCATCTACATATAAAATTAGAATTGTTGTGAGGCTCAAATGGGATAACGTGCAAATTGCACTTTACAAACTGTAGAACATTATACTTACCCGCATTAAATTTCACTTTATTAGATTTAGCTCCTCATTTTTGCCTATTGAGACCACCTTAGATTCTAATTGTGTGACTTGGATTAACTATCCTTTCATTTTCATTCAGTCTGCAAATCTGATAAGTGGGCCAACAATGTCTTCATCCAAGTCACTGACAAAAATGTTGAAAAGCACAAGCCAAATAGGTTTCTGAGGCTCTTTGGGACTGATATCCTTCCAAATTAACATTGACTCACTAGTGACCAAACTATTCCGGCCTGGCCATTCAAACAATACTAAGTTCATTTAACTGTATCACCTAGCCCACAGCTCTCCATTTTGCTTCTTCGAACAATTGGTCCAATTCACAGCACCTACAATACATGAATGTGCTTGTTTTTCTACAATCATTTCCAACAATTATCATTTTCTTTTGGGGTTACTTTTGCCAATCTGTTGGATAGAAGGTGGAACTTGAATTGTTTTTTTTTTTAAAAACCCTTGTACTTTCGGTGTATTGTCTCATAGGTGGAAGAGTGGTAAGGGTGGGCAGTGGGGGTCAAGTGACCTGCCCAGGGTCACACAGCTGGGAAGTGGCTGAGGCCAGGTTTGAACCTAGGACCTCCTGTCTCTAGGCCTGACTCTCACTCCACTGAGCTACCCAGCTGCCCACTTGAATTGTTTTAATTGGAATTTCTCTAATTATAAGTAATTTTGAGTGTTTTCTTCTAGTTATTAGTGATATGAAGCTTATATTTCTTCCTTTAAGAGCTGACTGTATCCTTTTGACCATTTAACTATTGGGAAATGGCTCTTATTCTTACATATTTGGATATAAGGCCTTTATGAGGAATGGATGCAAAGATTTTCCTAGTTAACTGTTTCCTTTCTAATTTTAACTCTATTGAATGTATTTACATTTATATAACCTTGGAGGCAGTAAGGTGGCTTAGTGGATTGAGAACCAGGTTTAGAGAAGGGAAAGTATGGAGTTCAAATCTGGTCTCAGACACTTCTTAACTGTGTGACTGTGGGCAAGTCATTTAATCCCTAGTGCCTAGCCCTTACCATTCTTCTGCCTTGGAACCAATACTCAGTATTGATTCTAAAATAGAAGGTAAGGGTTTTTATTTTTTTAATTTATATAATCAAAATTGTATATTTTATTTTTGATATTATTTTCTATTTCTTGTTTGGTTTCATTTCTATATTTTAAAAATGCTCTATTGATACTCTTTTTCTTCCCTTTATCTCTAGTACTACTTTCTAAATAAATTCCTTTGTAACAAATATAGTTGTTACAGCAAATATTCAATTAGTGGAGAAAATAGAAGCAAAATAAGCCCTAAGTAGGTATGAGTAGTTCTTTATATTGTCCTATTATCATTTTCTTATTTATTTAAGTGATGATCCTAGCCTTATTTTCTTTTTAATCTTCTAGCATGGGGCAACTAGATGGTTCAGTGAATTGAGAGCCAAGCTTACAAATAGGGGGTTCTATGTTCAAATATGACTTTAAGATACTTCCTAGCTATGTGACCCTGGGCAAGTCACTTAAACCTCATTGCCACGCCCTTATTTCTTTTCTACCTTAGAATCAATATACTGTATTGATTCTAAGACAGTAAGGTAAGGGTTTTAAAATAAAAATAAATCTTCTGGCTCCTGGGGTTGCTAAGAAACCTCTGTTTGTTATTCTTAACATTCTTCCATAGCTTCAGGTCATTTTGAGCTTTAGTACTTCTAATGTATTCTTATAGAACTGTATCACTCTTCTTTTTATTCTCAGTTAATTGCCTTTGATTTCACCATTTATTAATGAATTTTGAAATTTAAATGGATCATTGAATTCTCTATGTAACCTTCTCCATGACACCGGCAACTACATTTTTTGTGAGCACATCTCCCTATGGATATATTAGGTAGATTATGTAATCTAATTAGACACTTTCTTTTAAGAATCACTTTTATGAAGAACAATGATCAACACAACTTGATCCTTTTTTAAAAATCACTGATTGATAAGAAAAAAGTGTCTTATTCCTTAGGTCTCCTTCTTTGAAATTTAAGCATGTTAATTTCAGAAACTTCAGAAAAAAATCTTTAAATAAAAATATAACAGTAGATCCATAATTTCATCAAACCTATAGAAACATAACTCGTCACTTTAATTATCTATCACAATAGTTTAATAAAAGGATGCACTATCTGAATTATTCACTAGGTGAGCAGAGGGCCTTCCTTGTAAGTTACTTCTGGTACATGTACAAGATAGCTCTTTCTTAGAAGTATACATTAACTCTGCTGGCCAGCAACAAACAGCCTATAAAGGCCTACAGTCCTCCCTCTATTGTGAAGCCCATGTTGTGTGGCACTAAAGCAGGCTTAATTAACCATTCATTGACTAGGTCCAAATTTATTCTAGGTAAATAATGAAATATTGCTGAAAGTATTAAAATATGAAACTTACCATCTATTCTTAGCTCTGAGCCCCCTGTAATGGATTTACTTTCTTGGGCCACTTTCCAATAAATTCAGAGATTCACAATTCCACTTGCATATTGTATTCACACTGTGGTTATTGTACATGGAATAAACGGAAAAGGAACTATACCAAACAGTTTCTATCAAGAGAGTTAACTGCCATGTTGCCACATGCAGACTGCTCTACAGTACATCTTGGTCTTCTGGTTCTGGAATAGCAATACTGCCATTGCTACTAGAAAAGGCGTGACAATCGACTGCACTAAGACTCTATTCCTATTCCCTGGGATTATTAATGCAGACTGAAACTCCTTTCCCTGATCTCTTATATGTACTGTGCTTCAGCCCCCATTATAACATAAACTCCTTGAAGGCAAGAATTTATTTTTGTATTTGTATCCCCAGATCCCTAGCATAGTACCTGGCACATAGCAGTCACTAAATAAATGCTTTTTCATTCATTAATTCCAACTGTGTACTAGTCCTTCTCAGTGACCTTTTTGTGTGGAAAAAAGTAATATAACCACAAAACCTATGGTCATAGAAAAGTAATAAAGGTAGAGGGTTCCTGTCATAAAATGATGCACAAAAATGGAAAAGTGGAGAAGATAAGTCTTTAATTTTCCAATATAAGCTCAGTAGTCTGATTCTTAGCTAAATAGGATTCTTAAAAACTGATGCTCTTAGGATCTCTTTTATTTACTTTTAAATTTTTAGTTTTTATTGATATATTTTTTCTATTACTTTAGTTTCTGAATGTTCTTCCCCTTTTCGTCTCCATCGTTTACTTTAAAATTATTTTAAAAGTAGGAAAAAGATGAAGTTTAGCAGCACTAACCAACTTATCAGTAGAGACAGCATGGCTACATACCTATAGTTTGCTAAGAGGAGAAGGATATACATTTTCTCATTTTTTCTTCAACTTTACTTATAAATCAACTTTTGTGGTTGCTTTTATGTTTGCATTGTTGCAGTTATGATATGTATGGGTTTTCTGGTGATAGTCATTCGACTCTAAATCAGTTGATCTGTGTTTCTATGCTTTTCTGCTTTCTTATGGAAGTCATATTACATTTAACTGATATATCATAATTTATTTAGCCATTTCTCCAATTGATACGCATCTACATGGTTTCCAGCTCTTTGTTAACATCAAAAGTGCTGCTATAAGTATTTGGGTGTCTATCTTTGTGCAATCATCTTAGGTTATGTGTCTAGCAGAGATATTTCTGAGTCAAAGGGTGGGGACATTTTAGTCACTTTTTTAAAAAGCAGAATTGCAAACTGCATTCAAAAAAACAGTTGGACCAGCAGTATATTAGTGTGCCATCTTTCTGCAGGAAATACTCTCAGTTCACCATCTCTGTCCCTGGATCAGAAGCTCTCCACATGACCTTCTGGGCTGCAGTGATCACAGTGTGGCTTTAGTGTTAAATCTAGAGTCAGGAAGATTTGAGTTCAAATTCAGCCTCACATACTAGTGTGGTATGTCCCTGGGAAAATAATTTATTCACTCAACTTCAGTTTCCTCGTCTGTAAAATGGGATATCCATTAATTATAGCAGCTCCTTGGTATACCCTTTATTATTTATGTAGCCACATACATGCCAGCACCTACTTTCTAGGGATAATGTGAGGATAAAATGGGATATTTATAAAGTGTTTTTAACATTTTAAAGCAATATCTATACAAGTGCTATTATTACTATTCCTGCTTCATGGAATACTTAGGAAGGATGACATCTACTTCCCTCTCTATCATAAAGTGTCTGGGCAGTTTCATTTGGGGGTATGTCTCAAAAATTCTGTCCTATCTCCTTTTATGGAAAAACTAGATTCTTAAAGTCTCTGTAGAGTTGAAAAAGGTAAGTCAGTGGCACAAATAATAATACATAATTTTAAAATTTCTTAAGATAAATTCTAATTCCACTTGCTTGTGGTAATACTAGTTAGTGAACTTTTACAATTCAGGTTATAAAACCTCACTTGAAATCCATTTAAAGGACCCTTAGAAATAATACAGTGAAGTAGAAAAAACAATGTATCTGGAATCAGAAAGCATGGGTTCAAATACTGATTCTAAGTTCTTGGGCAAATTACCTAACCATTCTAGGCTTTAGTTTCATTTGTAAAATGTAGTTAGATGGCCAGGGGTTAGAGCTCCAGGACTGGAGTCAGGAAGAACCTAGTTCAAATCCAACTTTAGACATTATTATTAAATTATCAAGACATTTCAATTTCCCTATCTGTAAAATGGGGATATAATAGCACCTACCTACCAAGGATTGTTTTGAGGATCAAATGAGAGAATATTTGCAAAATACTTGGATAGTGCCTAGAACAGAGTAGGTACTATATAAATGTGTATATATATGCATATATATAAATGTAAAATATAAATAATATAGCTATTATTATTATTATTAAAGTTACTTCCAACTCTAACTCTTCTGACAATGAATTATCTTTTTAATAATACGAGGTAAAAAGCTAACTTTGCAAAACTCTATAAATGATTTAAAGGTTACAGTAAACTTAGACTCACAATGTGTTTCATATCTTGTCTGTTTTTCCTCTTTCCTAGAGCAGAAATAATGACTTTATTATGAGAAATTCCAGAAACTGATTTAGAAGATTAGCAGTAAGGAAAATAAGTGAGGATCTATCTTTCCATCTCTGTTTACTGATAGATTGAAATGAACATACAAAAATTGTATATCCTGAATCTCCTTCCAAATCATTCCAAAAAAAAGGGAGACCGTGGGGTCATCTGGTCTGTTATTTCATCTTATATGTCTCCATTTCCTCCACAAGCTTTATGGCTTCATGATTTCTGTAGTAGGGATGCTTCCTCTCATTCAGTTACATGATTTCCATGACATGTAGGAGGTGGGTCTCCTTGCATTTAATGCTTTTTCAGTTGATTATATCCATGAAGCAATTTAAATCTCCTCAAAGAGAAGCACAAAAACATTTTTATAGCACTAAAAAAAGGTCTGGTCTAATTTTTTTATACGGTGAAAAAAGTTCATCATCCAAGAGAAGAAGCTTATAAGCTCGAATGATTCTAAGAACATGTAGGGACAACCACCAAACAAGTAGGAGTATTTCCTCTCAACCCTCCTGATTTAGAGCTTTGGTCTCATTGTTGGGGTTAGGAGTGGGGTGGGGCATGGAGCTATGAAGAGGGGGTGCTGTAAAAGTGGTGAAGTCTTAACTCTAAGAAATGAGCTCTTAGTGCCTACTGCTGGATACAGAGTCCTAAGTGGGCAAATCTGGAATGAGTTCGCCAGTATACAGGGCAACATACCAGCAGCATACTGGAGTCATCTCATAAAGGCCTGTGAGATCTGATTGCTAAATTTTCAGTGTGAGGATTTGCACTTCAGAAGTTAGCAAATGCTACAAATCAAGACCTAAGTAATTATTTTTTGTCTAGACTCAAGTGATGAAAAAACAATGTCATGTCAATTAAGTTTGAAAGTGAATTGTGAGTATATTTCTCTCTCTCCCCTAGACACCCATCCTCAGCTGATTGTTAAACCTTTACCATCACACCCCTGCACTGGTACGGGTAGAAGAGGAGACAGCAGCAACTCTGATCTCTAGACTCCAGAAGAACTGCTACCCCTCAATACTTTCTTAAAACCTGAAGGGATCACTTCTTCAGGGGGTGGGCCCTTGGGTCCAGTGCTAGTCTCTCTAGCATGGAGTGGGGCATGTTCACCAGACTCAGCTCAACTCCAAAGTTGAAAATAACCAATAAGTCTCAGTTCACATTCTCATGGGCTAAGTGCTCTTGCCTTACACAGTCAGTTTGTAGTAAGTTCCCATACATTACAGATTACAGATCTGCCCCATGATGTTATATGCTGTACTGCACATGTGTAAGAAAAATGTGATTTTAGATTACTGGAGGAACCAAGGAAGAAGGTTTGGGAAAAAAATACTACAGAAATCCAGAAAGAAGCAGTGCCAAGTAAATAAACTTATTCAGGATCACACAGAATCAAGCAGCTTCTACTATAAAATGAGAAATCTCAGAATATGACATTCCAAAAAAATGATAGGCTCATAACCAAGAACTTATTTCACAACACTGAGAATAATTCTAAAGGCTATTTTAGTCATTTTTATGAAGATATTTTATCAATCACATGTAATAAATTTCCATCATGAGTTTTCTGAAGTTATATGATCTATACTGTCTCCTTCCCTACTATCCCTCCCAGTTCCCAGAATTGGCAAGCAATTTTATCTGGATTATATATGTATTATCATACAAAACACATTTCCATATTATTCATTTTTGTAAGAGAATAATCATATAAAGCCAAACCCCCAAAATAAAAACCCAAATAAAGTGAAAAAATCATATGCTTTGATTTGCATTCTGACTCCAACAGTTCTTTCTCTGGAGGTGTCTCTCAGAATTGTCTTGATATTAAAGGGCTAATTAAAAAAAAAAAAGATTTTTAAAGCATTTCTGATGAAAAGCCTAGAACTCATCAGACACTTTGAAATGTAAGCAAAAGTCCAAAGAAACCTAGAAGGGGAATCTGGTTGGCCAAATAGAAGGCCTATATGATGAGGTAGTGTTAACATTTTGATAAGGGGGATGGAAACAAGTGTCTCTTCAGAATATTAATGTCTTCAAAGGATATTAAAGAAGTTAAAAGAGAAAAAACTCATTGGGGGGGGAGATTCTGTTTTGATAATTCTAAGAGGGTAAAGGAAATGGAAGGTAAAAGGAGGGATACATTAGTGTAGCAATAAAGAAGGGTTGGAAATTGGGGTAAGAAGAGTAAACAAAAATGGAGGAAGTAGTATGGGGAGAGGGCATCAGCTAAATCTCATTCTTTTTAGTTGACTACACACTCACAGGATTTGTGTAGAAATCATTAAACTCAACAGAGAAACAAGCAATTTTACCTCAGCTTCTACTACTTAGCATGGCTCTAAAACTTTAGTCACTGTACCTAGGAAATAAATATATCCCAAAATACCAACCTCACTGTTCATTCTACTATTCTGGTCTTATCACTGGTTCTCAAAACTTTTCCAAATCTGAATCTTTTAAAATATATATGTCCCCTTTTCATAAGCTACCTCTTCCACCCCCAAATCACTCCTTAAGGTGACCTGAAAGGGTTAACTGACATAAGACTGAAATTAAGAATGGGATAAAAAATAGGTCAGGATAGGTTTGGAACACTGAATGAGAGGAAGGAAAGTGACTGAAATGGAAGAGGATTGAAAAGTCTTTGCTTGGGATACTTTTTATATTGATGTCTAGTTTTTGTTCCTGTACTTTGTTCACCCTGACCTCCTTTACCAATGTACTTTTTTAAGATGGGAGGGATGACCATCTTTTGAGGAAGGATAAATATTGAGATTAAATGATTTTTATGATTCCAAATCCTAGAAACTGGATTCTGGGTTGTATGTTCATAGAATAGCATAGTATTATACAAATTCATAATGAGAAGACCCTTATCACTTATAATTTTTTGTGATTTCTCAGAACACTCTTTCACATTGTTTACATTCTTCCCTGGGTTGTGAAGTCTCTTGTAAACCTCAAACTATATAAATGAGCTATTATTCTAACAAAACTGAGTTTCTTGTCATTCTCTAATCTCATTCAATTCTTTTATATCTATGTGCTTTTGCTCATATCCTATCTCACTTCTCAGACTATTCTATCCCCTAGGCCTATCATTGAAATCCTTCAAGATTCAGGTCAGGAACCAACTCTGCCATGAAACTCTCCCAGTTATATCCCTTGAGAAATGGTCTCAGAGACTGAACCTCGCCTTTGTCCTAATATTGACATTCATTTGTACTATGGTTATTTGTATAGTCTCTTCTCTTACTAGATTTTAAGGCCCTTGAGGGAAAGTCCGTTTTATTTCATCCTTGTACAATTGACAGAATGGTGCAGTACACATACAGATGCTTGACAAATGGTTAAGGAACTCCATTTTAAATTAACAAAATAGTTGAGGCCAAATTTAGATTAGGAAAAAATTTAGGTGCTGAAGCTTCTATTAAAAAATAAAGAGGTGCTACAAAGATTTGATTTAAATTTTATTGAAACTTTTCTGATATTGCTGGGAAATTGTTTTTACTGTTTCTCAATGCTAAGAATTTGTGACCTGTAGTATAATACAAAATATCCCCCTTTAAAGTTTTAAACACGTCACCAGTCACTAAATATAAGATTAGATTTCCTTACAAGGGACTTCCGTTAAAGGGTTTTTCTATGAATGGAGGAAAATATCTTCGGTAAGAGTTTGGGCAGGCCTTCATTACCTGGAGGGCGAGAAATGGGACACATTTGGCTGGTTTCTTCCCACTTCTAATATCTGGGGCAAGTTTATTCATAACCAGCCTCAGAAAGGTGTGACCCCCGAGGTAGGTCCGGTGAGCCTCTCCCCGAAATGGGTAAACAAGGCAACACACCAAGTGCTGGTATGCATGAAATCTAGATCGGCCATTAGTCTCCTTACCTACCCTCCTCCCTCTGGGTGTGGAGGCACAGGGGTGCTGAAACTCGGGCTTTACACCATTCCCTACAGGGATGTTTACCACACACAATAATAGGGTGAATATACGAGGGCCAATCCCCGAAAACCTCCTCGAAGGGACCTGGCCTCAGCTCGCCTCAGCGAGATCTCCGACTCCAGACGGGAGCCCTAGGCTCCATCCGGCGGTCTAGTACCCTCGACGGGCACGGGGCGCCAGAAGAGAAAGAGCAGGGATCGGGGCAGAGACTGATGGCTGGTCACAAACAAGCCCCGTGATCCCCTCCCCCAGGCCCGGGATCCGCCTGCCGCTGGGGCCCAGTCCAGGGGAGGCAGACTCCTCCCGCTAAAGCGGCGGCGGCGGCAGTCCTGCCCCCTTTCCAGAGTGCCTGCCCCGCTCTTGCTCCCCCCTACTGTCACCCGCCTCCCAGGCCCTCAGCTGCTCACAGTCACCTCAGGGAAGGGGGGAGGGGGGGGCAAGGGAAGCTCGGCCCAACCTCCATTTTTCCCCGACCCCCATCACCTCCAAAAGCCAAGGAGAGAGACCGCCTGCCCCCGCCGCGCAGGCTCACAGCCCCGACCGCCCCTAGTGCGCCTCCCCCTCCCCCACCCGGCCACCCCTCTCCGCCCCTTCCCGGAGCCCGCCCGAAGCCCGCCTCCGCGCCTGCCCACCAGCCCGCTGGCTCTCTCGCTAGCTCTCGCGCGCACCCGGGCGCCTCGCCTTCGCGCGTGCTCAATAACTGTCCCCCG
>NC_058132.1:122773639-122907984 GCF_016433145.1 Gracilinanus agilis | reverse complement strand
TTCGTTCCTCTCCCCCTGGCTCTCTTGCCTTGCCTTGCCTTCCCTTCCTTATTTCTTCCTCCCTCTCGCCCTGCTCCCCCTCCCCCCTCCCCATTCACCCTTCATTATGCTCCCCTCCCCCATCCGCTGTGGCTTCGGGCCCCTTTTCCCCCATCGTTTTTTCTTCCCGTTTCTCGGCCCCCGCCCCCTCCCGTCCCTGCCCTCGATACTTCTTGGGCCAAGAGGAGAGGAGCGGCCGCGGCCTCCTGCACGCCGCCCGGATCGGGCAGCCCGCGGCGGCGGCGGCACTGCTATCAACATGGCCGACATTTCCCCCTGTGTGGTGTGAGCAGCAGCGGCAGCGGCAGCAGCAGCAAGGCACTGTGGGGGATATTTATTCAAGTTAGAGAAGTGACAGCGGCGGCGGCGGCAGCAGCAGCAGCAACTCGAGCTCAAGTTTTGCATTAAAGGGAAATAGGGTCTCGAGCTGCTTGTAGGAACCTGCGTGTCCGCTCCAATTCCTGTCTGGCCGCCAGAGTTTGAGGGCGGCAGGGCACGGGAGAGGAGCTTGTGCACTCCCTCTGTTTTTGGAAGAGTTTGGAGGAAAAGATCTTAGTAGAGCTTCAGGCTCGGAGATAGACCGCCAGGGAAGCCGCTGCACCCCGCTTATATGCAGGACCCCCAAATGCCCTGGGAACTTGGTCAGGCCTTTCTTGGAGGAACTTGACATTCCTCACAGCTCCAGGAAGTGTCCTTTAGAGAGGGACAGGCACATGGAGAGGCTTGTGGTGGGGAGGGGGAGGAGTGGTTGCGTTTTCCCAAATAATGTGTTGTGTGAACTTAAACCCTGTGGTAAAGCAGAGCAGCTGTCTTGAGATCAACCCACTGAAAGAGCTGTCCATGTGTACCTGTTTGCATTTAGTTGAAAAATAAACAATCTTGCATTTCTCTTTTCAGGCTGGATGGAAAGAAAACCACGCCACCTTTATGAATGAACTGAAAAACCTTCAAGCTGAAGGACTTACGACTCTTGGCCAATCCCTAAGGACAGCTTTTGATTTATTAAATTTAAATAGATTAGTAACTGGCATAGACAACTATGGGCAGGTAGGTTGAATATTAAGGCGTGGAAACTAGTTCATTTTCCTTTTTTCTGAAGAAACAGTTCCAGTTCAAAAACTATTTTCATAATATGAAGTTTTAAAATGTACCTATGCTCAAAGCATATTTGAATGGGGGGGTAAACATACACATATTAGAAGCACCCTAAGAATAGTTTTGTACCCCTCATGTTATTCTTTAAAAAGCATTTGTTTTCTGAACTTGAATTCTTTAAGCTGACATTTTCCTACCCTCATACAGTTTAACTACTGAAATTTGTGATTTTAAGATAAGGAAAATTTGTGTATTTCCTAATGTTACCTGCTTATTATAGTGCTCCACTTTAATCATGTGTGTACAACTTTTGCACTTACTGAGGCACAGGCATTATTAGATCCTTAGTGGCTTTCTTCATTCTATTTGCCCCCGCCCCCCCCCCAAAAAAAAAAGATAGGGAAATTGCTCTCTTCTGTACCAGTGCTTATCCATTCCATGTATGTCACTTGTCTGAAGGGTAAGAAAAGTACATTTTCACATAAATGCAGACATCTTTAGACCTTTTGAATACATTAGGGTTTCTAGACTTCCTTTGAAGGATCCAGAATTGGCTTTTATTTGTTTTTAGTGAACTAAAATATTAGGTCCAGATGATAATCTTTTGCTCTTTCCTAAGAGCTTTTTTTCCTTCATCAACGTTGCCCTTGGGTTTCTCTGGAAACTATGAAGAACCCTTAACCCCTAAGTCCCTGTATTGCAGCTGCTGCTCATCAATTTGAGGATCAGACAAGATCTCTTTTGGAGCCTGGCAACACCATTCTCTAATCAGCGTGATGGTTCGATATGGAGTAATCAAGGTGCTCCATTAAAACATTCCATGAGACTGCTGGCCTGAGAAATAAAAGATCTAAGATCCAAGAGGTTCAGTTGTTACCTGGAAGTGCAGTACACTCTTACCACAGGGACCTGTTATATTTAAATATCTGCCTTTGCTCCACTCAACTCCCATGAACCACGACTGCCTTAGTAGGACTGTTGTCTGCCACTTGCTTCTTACAAACTAAATTTACTCTATAGGAGAAGGAGCATACCTGAATTCAGTATAATTTTTGGTGTTCCCATAGGGAAAAGTGATACGAATTCCTCACAAGGCTATATACTATGCCAATTATTGGAAAACAAACCTCAAAATTAATTTTGAGAACATAGCCTTCAATTTAATGTATCATTTCAGAATCCTCTTTACCTAGCTGCATTTGTATTCTCTTGTGTTTTTATCTGTTTTTCCTTTTGTACTTATTCCATTCTAGGCTCTTCTCTGCTCCCCACCTTTAACTTCCCAATTCACTTTCTGCTAGCTCTTCAGTTAATATTTCCTTTTTGGCCAAGGAACCTGTGAGTTTGGAATTGATTGGTGCTGTGAAAGGATAATTTTCTTTCTGTTTTTTTATGTAGTAATATATAACATGGCTTCTTGTGGACTCAAAATTCATCTAATGGAATATGCCACTCTTTGTTTCATGTTTCCATATTGTTTATGGAAACTATCAAATCTTTTACTTCTCTATCACATTTCATCAATTCAAAATGAATGTTATTTGAATATTAATAGTTTTTTATGTGTAAGAAATAGACTAATAGCATGGAGGGACTTATTTTAATTTTCTGTCTTGCTATTTCCAGATAGAAACTTTTTTCAGATAGAAACTTTTGATTGTGAACTCAAAACTTTATTGATATAGTTTTTGGGAGTATGATGGTCTGCTGTATTTGGCATAGCTAGGCTAGGGGAATAGCCTTTGGAGATGAGATTTTAGGTTTTAGGATGTCTGAATTTTGCAGGGATGTGGGAGAATTTGATGTAGGTGAGTAGTACAGCCTTTAAACATGAGTTTAGAGCACCAACCCCTTACATATAAGATACTTCTCGATGATGTAAAGGTCAGCTTGAGAGGCCATGCTGGTTGATCATAAGCTGTGGCTTGTCCTAGCTAGCTTGAAAGTCTGTATTTTCAAAGGTCATCCTTAAGTTCAGAGAGAGCCATCGTCTGAAAGTTGACCATTAAATGGAGAATATTTGTACCCTATCAACTCAAAAATAAAAGGCTTAATAATAATACCCATCTAACTTAAGGAGGGTGTCTCCTTGTTGATAAAATTTGATCCTGAAGCTTAGATTCAAGAAGTTTAAATAAATGCTCTTAAGTGCTCTACAGGTACAGAAGAAAATTAAGACATTAAAGTAGCTGAAAAAATTTTTTTCGAATGAAAGCTCACATGAACTTAAGGGAGTAATAGATTAAATAAAAATACCTCCTAAAGAGAATACTGATCAGGTATGTTTAATTCCTGACTGAAATATTTCAGAATAAATAAGTATAGTTTCTAGATTTCCTTTTTGCCCAGGTATATTTGTTATGCCTGAAATCAAGTGGGCTGAAGGAAATTCTAGGGGACCTTTGTCAACTAGAGAAATTCTAAGATTCCTGCAATTCTAGCAAATCTTAAATTAGGCAGATGTATAAGTAGTCTTAACTAGCTAAAGTATGGTTGATAAAGGTCCCTCAGTTTCCTTAGATTATGAGATATGTCTGTCAAAATTCTAGTGTTACTTTTAAGCTATATATGTGTGATACACACACACACACACACACATTCATGGGATTTTGAAGTAGAAGAGATCTCTGGGATTATTTTTTTTCAAGCTTTTTTTTTTTACAGATGAACAAAATGGACTTCAAAATGAGCTGCTTAAGGCAGTAGGTGAGAGTACCAGAATTCTAACATATCTTCAAATCAGAAAGCCAGTGCTTATATGTATGCATATATATATATGTATATATATACATTCAAGCAAAAAAAAAATGCTATTTCCTAATGTGTGATTTGAACCAAAGAACTGATAGAAACTTTTTTTTTTTTACATCTACACATTTTGCATTAATTGGTTCACCTAATTATCAGTTGTATAAGTAAAACACCTATTTGACATTGACCTTGGCACAATATTCTGGAATTGAAGCTCTTAAAGAATGAGGAATATCTCTGATTGATAGTCTCTGAAAATGTCTGCCCAACCTTCTACAATAATATGTACTAAGCACCACTACTATTCACAGTTGAATGTACTTGATCAGAAAAGCATTCAGTCAATTAAATGAATATATTTTTCAGTTCAGGTGATTTTCCCAAATATGAAACTAGTATGGTAGCCAAATTTTTCTTGTCTAATTATGGCAACATCTTGAATGTAATGACACTTCATAAACACTTAAAACATTTTACCTTTAAAATTACTATTGGAGATCAATTTTAAACGAAAATATTCAAATGTATATAATTTTAAAATATTCACTTTATACTCATTAAAGATCTGAATCTCCCTTTATATAAAATTAGGGCAGATTTAAAACTTGAAATCTTAAGTTAAAATGTACTTAAATCCTTAATTTTCCAGTTCCTATTATTACTTTTTAGTGAAATATTTTAAAAAGAATTTCTAAGCTATATTCCTTTAGATTTTCATCTTTTGAGGTTATTCTTGTCTGGAACCTCACATTTCTATCTTAAGCTTGCTATTTTTTTCATTACCTTAACTAGAAAATAAAAATTATTTTTTACATGCCATGCAAATTTACCTACTTAAACCATTGCGCTATTGAAAAAGTAATGTTTACTCTTTAGTCAATAGATAATTTAAAAAAATATGTATTTTGTAGTGGATAGAATGCCTGGTCAACCTTGGAATTGGGAGGACCCAGGTTCAAATCTTAACTTTCACCCAAACTGAAGGCAAATCTTAACTTTACATTGCAGCCAGGAAACTTAAAAGATTTAAGTTAAAGGTGCATTGGTAGAGGATACTGTGGAAATCACAGTTGAAATTAAAAAAAATTTTTTAATGAACTTTGATAGCCATATTAATTTTTTGTATAAATTAAAAATTTGAATGCCTAGTTATAATTGCTAAGGTATTTAAGTAAAGATGAAACTAGATTAGACAATATGTGTATATTGTAGAATTCCATTTTAAAATTTAACCATTTGGGAAAAAATGGACATGGGTAAAAATGCTCTAGTGTTTTTGTTGCAATATTCCATTTTTCCCTCAAGAGATGGAGTTCAGAATACTCAAATAGAAAGATCCTCAGGTAGAATTATTTCATTTAAAAAACTTCTCCCGTTTAACATAAAAGTCAATTTAAATGATGGATAATTTTATCTCTCTTTATCCATGAAATTGAACTTTGAGCAAGTATCCGTCCTGTCAATGTATCTTCCTCTTTTGCCATACTGAAAACCTGTTCTTTTTTGGGGGGGAATCGATGTGTATGCACTCCTTTAGTTCTTTGACAGCTTTCCTAAAACCAATGACTAATACTGAAAAAGGTTGTTTTTTTTGTTTTTGCTGTAGCCTTTTTCCCCCAAAAGAAAATAAATCAGAAAGTTTATTCTCTAATCATGAAAAGTATTTAAAACATTAATATAATGGTGAAAAGAGATCTATCCCTGTACTTTTCACTGCCCTTAACACAATTATTTTCCTTGTTTCATATAGCTACATACATTTTAGCCAGAATTAATTTTTGGCTTAGAATGTGGGTTTTCCCCACATTTCCCACTTGTGGAGTATTTTGATATAGTGAGAAGAGCATTGTGCCCATGGGCTTTGGGGGTTGGATTAGTGCCCCAACTTTAATTGATTTGTGTGACTTTAGCCAAAATACTTTTATTAACCCTTCTGTTCCTCAATTTAATATAAAATAGAGATGCTACTGCCTACTCTACTTATCTCATGAGATTGTTGTGAGAACCATGGGAGAATTAGGATTTATTTTAAACTATAAAGTACTGTATAAGGCAAGATTGTAGATTTAGAAGAAGAGGGATTTTTTTAGATTATCCAGCCCAACCCCCTCATCTCATGTATGCAAGAAGAAACTAAGGCCCAACAAGGTTAAGATAGTTTGGCAAGTAACTGAACTGGGATTTCAAACAGTTCTTCTGACTACAAAACTTGACATACTTGGCTCATAACTTAATAAATTCTTTGAAGTCACCTGGTTTTATAGGTACTATCATCTAATTTAGTTTTAGTTGAATGCCAATGAAAAGTGGAAGTCATTGATTATTTTTATCAATGGTTTTGCTCAGTAGTCTTGATTTTTGTTTTTATAAATGGAAGCAGTAAACATTTTCTGCATTGTATACTGAAAAATATCTAGTTCTGAATTGTGTGAAAGCACGTTTTCACCATAGCTCTGTAGAGTAGTAGTAGTAATACACTAATGAAAAGTAAATGTGAAGAAGCTTTTCCAAAGAAGTTTGTCATTTAAAAGCATATAATAAAACTGATTTTTTTTTCTTCCTTAATAGGACCACATATATGGAAATACCTATGTTAGGGACATTTTTAGCATTTCAAAAATATCCTTTGTTTTATAGATTGATAAATAATTGTTTTCTTACTCAGGAGGGCCTCCTAGCAGTTTTAGACAACACATTGTTTAAAATGAGGCTCACTTGTAAGAAAGATGAGGTCAGCCTATAAATGCCTTTGATATTAGATTTACTATTTTAGTACATTGTTTAGTTGAGTCCAACTTTCCTGACCCAATAGTCTGTACTGTCCATGGAATTGTCTTGGCAAAGATACTGGAATGGTTTGTGTTTTTCTTCTTTGTTACACTGTTGTACTATGAGCTAATTCTAGGGGAATAGAAGTTTGAAATGGTGGGGTGGGAGATTTTGAAGAAATAGGTTTAAAAAAACCCAATTACTGTAATTATTTTACAAAGTATTGAAAAAATCCTCTAGTACATATTTCAAATGATCTAGAATTTTTCAGATATTTTGGGAATCACTGCCATTGTTGAAAGATGACGAGTCAGTAAAATAAAAATGTGCTTTTCCCTTTTAGTTGGATAAATCACAGCTCCTTCCTATTTTAAATATAAATGTATAATTAGCTACTAAGGTGTTTAAAACTCAAGCTTGAAGGTAAAATAAGTGTTAAATTTGAAAGAAAGTAAATAGAAATACTCTGAAAGATTTTTTAGGGGGAAAGTCAAAATGAGAAAAATAGATAAAAATCACTTGGTATAAATTTTTTTAACTTTTAATTACAGAAATTTCTTATATAATTTGTAAAAATCTTGTGATTTGATATCTATATTTCACATAGCTTAACCAAATTTTTCATGATAATAAATCATCTTGATTTTGGAGTATGGGCCTGTTTGGGAGAAGGGAAGAAAAGAAAGGAACACTCAGGCCATCTTAACTATTGCCCATTGTTAGTTTGAAGCAACAAACCCCAACTTAAGTATACCTCACTGAAAAAAAAAGGCTTCTTCAAAGGAATTTTCCTTTATATTGTGCTTAGGAATTAGAATTTGAGATAATTTAGGTTGACCTTTTATATTAGAGGAGAACAACCTTAGAGGTAAATTTCTCAGTTTTTTAAGACTTGTGGAAATTAGGTAAATAAAATATTTTGAAAGTTTTTTTATTTGAAAAGCACAATTAAAACATAACCACCACTTTCTATTAGGTTGTAAAAAACAAGATATTTTTATTGATAAAAAGTTCTATTCATCTTTTTTTTTTTGTTTACGAAGTAGCATTCAATAGGATTTTTTTTCTATTTTAGTTACTTTTTCATTGAGAGGCAAGTCAAAATGATATTTTTGTTTTAAGATTTATAAATAATATTGAATTATAGTTTAAATTTTTAAGGGAACTTGCGTATTTGAAGGCACAATACAATATGATCAATTTTTTTCCCAAAGTTAGGAAGTTGTTAACTCCTTATATTTCAACTGAAGCTGACAAACTTAATTTTTCCAAAGTTATATGTGGAATATAACAACTGGATATATGAGTGACAACTTCAAGAAGTTTAATATGTGATTTTCTTTAAAAGAATCCAAAACACTTCCCCTTCGACATCCATATTGTATTAAAAGATAACTCTAGATTGTAGTAGTATTAGAACAGGAAGTCTAGGGGGAGGTATGTTTTTGTGTGTTTTGGTTTTTGAAAATTCCTTCATACTATGCTAGATTTCTTCACTGAAAGCCCAAATATGAAGTGATTCATGGCTATTGAGTTCTTAACAAGATAAAAGTTAACTCCTTTTTGAATATGTTTGTGAGAGTAGCAGACAGGACTCCTAAAAGATAGTATGTAGGTGAAAATAAACCATTATATTAAGTTGTAGTCAAATATTCAGTCTCAGAAGGAATCTAGTCCTGATGGTAGAATCTTTTGCCACATGAATCAGTTCTTAGATACAGTTTATACAAGGGGGATAGTAAGTTGAATGACTTCAAACTGCTTTGCAAAGAAAGGGATTTTATTTAAGACTGAAATTTAACAACTAAAATTTATAAGATTTCTACCTTGAGGCTTCATTCTTAGGATCCATTTTTAATTTGATAAGCTTCATATTCCCAGTTGTAGGTATAATGCAATCATCAACATAGCTTTTTTTCCCTCCAAAATTTGGTTTAGGTCAAAGACTTGTACTATAGTTATATAATCATAAATCCTTTTTATTATTATATGGTAAATATGAAGACATCTCTACATAGATTTTTATGAAGGTTAAAAAAAAGTCTATTGTAGTAATGTGCTTTTCCTGTTGTTTTGGTAGAGCAAAGTATTTTCTTATTAAATTTACCCCCATAGGTGAATATAGACTCTTGTATTTCAGAAACTTTTAAAACTATTTAAGTAGATTAATTTATAAAAGATGTTTTTGTTGTGGATCTGTACCAGAATATTAAAAAGATGGACTTTCAGGGTTCCTTAAATTAAGTGGGGAAGATCATGTGAAATGTAAAAACAAATTCCATCACCATCTGTTTTTTTTTATCATCCATTTTTTTTTTTTTTTTTTAATTTTAAACCCTTAACTTCTGTGTATTGGCTCCTAGATGGAAGAGTGGTAAGGGTAGGCAATGGGGGTCAAGTGACTTGCCCAGGGTCACACAGCTGGGAAGTGGCTGAGGCCAGATTTGAACCTAGGACCTCCAGTCTCTAGGCCTGGCTTTCAATCCACTGAGCTACCCAGCTGCCCCTTACCATCCATTTTTAAAAACTTAAATTTTATATCAATTTTGAATTTCTCCCTGTCTACTATTAGAATTTTCCCCCCTCTGTGCTTCATACTAATAATAGTAGATCTCTATGTAGCAAAGTTAAGGGATATTGAACTTCAAGCCTTTTAATTTCCAAGTCCAACAATCTTTACTAGTATTCTCATATAAGAATAATTTTATAGGATTTCCATCTCATCATAGTGCTGACTTGTTATTTTATGTAAGTTATTTGATGATTCTTAATATACATTTAGAAGTTCCTTTTAAAATAATACTTTTTTCATGTACCACTTTGAACTAATTGTGTTTACCATCTTAGTGCTATAACAGTCTTTAGTAAGGAGACTAGTGTAAGTGCAGTTCACTCATAATGTTTTGTTTTTGTCATTATGTGCCATCCACATTTATATGTCAGTTTATAATAACATATTGTAAGTTGAGGTTTGCAGAAATTGGTCTCTCTTGACACACTTGTTTAGCTTCCCAGCTTCATTGCAGAGATCTTTTCACTTTAAAAAAATTTTTTCCCTGCCATGTTTCTAACTTCTTAGTCTGTTTTGTGTGATTTGTGTGTTTTTTCATGGTTTGAATTATTTTTCATTTAGAATTGTCTATCTACTTATTTTAAATTTGATATATTTTGTAAATATTTATATGATTATAAATAACTATAAATAACATTTATTTATCATACACCCATATCTTCCCAATGTCAACCTGCCTATCTTTAGATTGGATGTCAGACTTATTTGCCTCCCAATACTTTTTCATTTTCTGCCATATCTAGCAATCTGGTAATTCTATGGTAATTGTATCTAAATCTATCAGTTCAGTTTAAAAGTGAATATTTTAAGATGTTTCAAATTATTAAGTTATTTCAGATATGTCATTTACGTTCTTTTCCTTTGATGCATTAATACTAACACTATCAATTATTGAGTTTCCTACCATTAATTTTTTTTCATAGAACCATGAATGATACTTTAATCCTTCTTAGACTTAGATTTCTTAATATTTGATCCATTATTTAAACTAAGTCCTGAATGAACATCTTCAGTGTGTGGCTTGCTTCTCTTCCCCTCTCCTGTCCATTTCCTCCATCCCTATTACCCCACTCAAAAGTATTTCTGAACTGGAATAATGGATATTGTTTTTCTATTTAAAATTAATCTGAAATTCTGAATTGCTTAAATATATAATTTAAATACCTCTTAGCTGTATTCCAATTACTTTGATGTCTAAACATTAACACTTAATTCTGCTCCCCTACTTCCCCCCTTCCTTTTGGGGTAAAACTCAAAATTTTCAAATCTTTTGATTTGAAACTTGAAAAGATTTCATAGGATCATAGATTTAGGACCAGAATGAATTGGGAAAATTGTACTAGAAGCCCTTTGAGTGCCTTTCTGCTCTGTTACCTAGAATTTTAGAGTGGCTGGAGGTATTTAGAGATCGTTAAATGGCTTGGCCAGGGGTCACATGAGCTAGAATGTTTCAGAGACAGATCCTTCTGACTTCCAGGCTAGCTCTTGATCCACTATACCACACTACAATTGGTCTTAAACTAATTTTTAGCAAAAACAAAAAGAAAAAAACCCCCAAACCTATTGAATATATTGAAAAATGGACTGTGTAAATAATATCGGTCTTGGGAAATTGGGAAAAAGTGAATACATAATAATTTTGACCATGACTATTAACATTGTGTATAATTGTTATATTCTGTGGCATTGACTGCAATATATTTGACAAGTCCATGTAGTTAATTCTGATTCCAAGAAAAACTTCACTTAGTGGTTTAATTTCTATATTGTGTTGCTACTTTCATGGATAGTCACATATTGTTAGAAAGATAATACATTTGGAAATTGCTTTAGTTTTTTCTGAAATTAAAAATGAACATTAGGTAATATTTAATATGCTTGGCAATTTAATGGAATCTAATCTCTTCCCTTTTGTAAGGGAGCAGGAATGGGGAGGATTAGAGATGATGAAATGTACACTTCTAAAGCTGATTTAAAAAAAACCGTTTTCTTGCTAAAAAAGTAAGCACTTCTAAAAAATATTAAGTATACATTTTCCCAAAAAATTTTAATTTAAAAGTTATCAGATCTGCATGGTATAATAGAAAGAATATTGAATTAGAGGGTCTGTTTTAGAATATTCTGTTTGAATTTCACTTTGAAAGTACCTAGTGACTTTGGGCAAGTCATTTAATAACTACCTTGAGCCTCAGTTTCCTCATCTTTAAAATTAGAGAGTTAAACTATATGATTGAGCTTTAAAAATCCTTCTATTAGGGGACTCTGTTGTGTATGCATGTACGAGAAAGGAAAACAGACCCCTCTCCGTATTAGGGACCTCTTGTTAGATCTGTATGAACAGTTCATGGATATAGACCAGGGAATTTCTTTTTCTTCTCTCCCTACCCACAGGCCAACATAAATATCTATTCTTTCACATAAGGTTTAATTATCAACTGTGCCTTTTATAGCATATCTAAGTAAAGATTTTTTTATGCACATTGTTTCAAATATATTTATATCAGACTTACATTATCATTTTTAAATTTTGCTTTCATTTTTCCATCCTGATTTCTTTAGTAGGTAAGATTTCAGAAATTGTCAGAATATTTTCATTATAAATAATATAAATAATATATGCCAGAACCACAAAACATGCAGTAATAAAACAGGGTGATCATTTTTTAATATATGAAATTTAAATTTGTTTTGTAAGTAGAATAGTTAGAAAAACATTACTAGATATACATAAATAAAATAGGTCATATCAACATTTTTTTCTTGCTTGTCTCATAGACATGATGGTTAACATAAAAATAATCAAATGTTTATTTCCAAGTTTAGCATTAAGATAACATTGAACTATATAATTTTTTAGATATTAGTGGTACATCTGTTTTAAAACTATTTCTTCTACATTTCATAGCCTATTTAGAATACATATTTTAAGTAAGAATGAAGAATACAAATTATTCTTTATGTTATATATAGTCCCTAGAAATTTGAGAAAACAAACCTAAAAATGGAAAACATTTGTGGTATTTTAATTTATTTTTGAGTTATTTTACTCTTATATCAAAAATCAAAGGATCATAGACTTAGAGAGGTATTCAGACTTTAAAAATCCATAATGCTTGACTTGGGAGGGAATAGTCACACCATTTCATTTTGCAGATTAGAAAACTGAGGCTGAGAATAGGTATAAAGTAACTTTTTAGAAGTGACAATTAAAACATGGAAGAGATGGGATTTGAACCCAGTTCTTCTAACTCCAACCTTGGTAGCCTTTTTAATTCTTACTGATCAAGTGGAATTTTCCAAATAATTGTTTAAAAGCTGGCATTGTTTCAATTTTTAAAAGCAACTACAAAAGTAATTTCTAAAGCCTAAATGAAATTCTGAAGTGTGTATGTTGGTAGATATTTGGAATTCTGTGTGGAAAACTAGTGTGTAATTAGCAAAATGAGATAAAACTTGCAGTTTGATGCTCTGTAATTCTGATCTTAAATATGTATTTACATAGCTTTGTAAGCATGTTTAGTAGATGTATGACACATCTGTTGTTGAGGTGGAAACTTGTCTGAAAGAGATGCGTTGTGATTAAAACAAAACCTTCTTACTCATTAGAGACCTATGCTAATTTCACTAACGGAAATGCTAGATATTACATTTTTTTTTAATTTATAAAAGCATCTACTTAAATATAGCAGGTGCTTTGGGTAAATGTTGAATTCCTTTTTACCTTTTGGATTCTTTGTCTTCTTACTCCGGAATGCAGTTATGAAGCAGAGATTCTTATACCTAAATCTATGACTGTCAACTGTGTCTGGTTTTTGGATAGCTGTTGAGTGTCAGGATATCCTGTTTAGAAAAAAAATCAGGGAGCAGCAGTCATACTGCTGTCTATAAATGATTTCTGAGGACTAACAATAATACTCAGGGATTTTCCCCCTCCCCCCTCCAACTGTAGGTTTGAGTAGTTGCTGAGCTGAAAGTACACACAAACTTGTGGGACTACTAAATAATCAGTAACTGAGCCATACAGTTTAGATGGTTTGTTTAAAGGGAAGAGCCATCCCTTTGTGTTATTGGTTCATCGGCATATTTGCTCATTAACTGTTGCTTTAGAGTATATGCTTATCATGAATTCTGCCTTTTAACCCCTCTCTTGCTGTCCATTCAGTCAACTGTTTTGTCCTTTTAGGCCATTTCTTAAATTTAATACCAGCCAGTTAAAATTTTTGTTATATTTGCTATCAAAAATATATGTTAAGGTTTTAACAGATATTAAAGTTTTGTTACAATTGCTGCCAAAAATATGTTAAAAATTTTCTTTGATATAAGCAATTCAACTTGGTTTTTAATTTAAACCTGTGTTTTTGAGGCTGTTGTTATCCTATAAAGAAATTGCTGGTTGGATTATTTATATTTATTGGTTTGTTTTTGCTATGCTAACTTAGAACAAAAGTATCCTTTCTCCATCTTTCTTTTCCTAGTTCTTTTCAATTACAACTTTGTGGGCTTATCAAGTTTAATATTATAAGTAAATAGTTAGAATTTCTAAATAAAAACCTGGAAGTGGAAAATGTTAGTGTGTATATACGTATGTGTGTATATGTACACATGTATGTATATATATATATTTAATTTATATTTGTCTATTTTTATAAAAATGGCTTTAGAGATTATCTAAGAATGTCCCCTTGTTTTCATCTGCTTCTGGATTCTGGGTTCTGCCAAATTGTAAAAGGAATTAAAATGTCAAAGTTTAGTAATTATATAAACCATAGAATTTGACATGAAGGACTGTGCATGTACCTTTTATTATCCATTATGGGCCAAGGATAGTGAAATTAGTACTTGGATAGTATAAGTCATTTATATTTGTATTTACATGGTTTGTATAATACATTACATTTTGTATTGCACTGACACCTGGGATTTTGTATACAACAAATTAATGAAGAATGAAGCCATGCTGAAGATTTCACTCGGGAGGAACTGGAAACCTGTCTATCCAATTAATCACCCACCCTCTACTCCCTTCTCATATTGGGTTTAAAGAGCATTAGCT
Organism: Gracilinanus agilis; assembly: GCF_016433145.1. Lineage (NCBI taxonomy): Eukaryota > Metazoa > Chordata > Mammalia > Didelphimorphia > Didelphidae > Gracilinanus > Gracilinanus agilis. The sequence goes on along the minus strand of NC_058132.1, from coordinate 122,893,705 downwards.
CTCAGATTGATTTCTAACCTTGCCTATGTATGGGTTACCTTTCTTAGGTCTAGGAAAATAATTAAATATTTTGGTTTAAAAGACATTTTCCAATAGTTTATCATAATCCCCCCTTCTTCCAAGAAAAAAAAAGAAAAGAAAAATTATAGCAATTATAGAGGCCTTACTTAGAAAATCAAGCTACTTTTATTTTGCACAAGGGGAAACTGAAGCCTAGAGAGGTTGTGACAAAATGACATAAAATGTAGCAGAGCCAGGATCAAGAGAACCTCATCTCATTTCAGGCCCTGCTAGGCTATATGTTTCAGTAGAATAGGAACAAACAACTGGACTGTTAACTGAAGAACTAAAGTGTTCAGTGTGTCAATAATAATATCCTTTAGGCTGATGAAAGCAAGGTTTGTTATGGATATGAGTAAAAAATGTTATGCATTAGGAATTGATTGTGGGTCTACTAAATAGAATTACTTGTAGTATACCATCCTTTTCTAGTTACCTGAAATCTTTTTTCTCATGATATATTTTAGATAAGAATAAGAATGTAAAATGGCATTTGGTGATGAGGTTTGAATAGCAGAAAGTTAGTGTGAGTTTTATATGGAAATTTCTTGGCTTTGAAGGCATAGTAAAATGAGACCTAAAATTGGAGTCAGGATCTGTGTTTTAATTCTGCTCCTGCCTCTTTAACAGCTATGTGAAAATAATTTTAAAATGTTAGTTACAACTCAACCTAAGTAATTAACCTGGCAAAATTAATTTTAAATCATTAAAAGAAATTATTTCAAAATTCATGGCTAAGGGTAACATCCTGAACACATTAGTTCTTAAAATCCTGGCCTACTCCATGTTACTGATTATTTTTCCCTAATGGAAACTTGCAACTAATACTTGGGAGAGTGGTTAACGAAAATTGTCCAAGTCACTTAGGAAACTGAGGCTTTAATTTTCCCATTTTATAAGATGAAAATGGTAGGGATGTCATATTTCTTAAGTGTTTAGAAAAAACAGGAAATTGAGTTTTTTAGATAGAAATTGGAATCATGAAACTGGCACTTTTCCCAAATTCTTATTTTTCAGATTGGCACACTTTGCCCTGAAGAACTTTCAGTCTTAGCTATCCTTCTATCTGTAGAAAGTATCTTCCTTTTTGCTAAGACCAAGATAACCATATGGAAGGAGAGAGGAGAGATATGGTGTGTGTCATGTCTATTTGATGGGGGTAGGAGGGGTACTGGAGCTGGAGATTCTAGTCCTTTGAATACAAGTTATCCTAGCCATTTCCAACCCTTGAATCTTTGCAGTAATAACAGTGGTACTAGAAGTGGTGGTGCCTTGTCAAACACAAATAGAATCTGGAGGCCACTAATTTGTACATAAAGGTCTCTGTAAGCCACATATTGACTTAGTTTTCAAGTGTAGGTTAGTTATGTTTTATTGTATTTTTTTTTTTATTTTCTTAAATATGACTCAGTTACATTTCAGTCTAGTTCAGGCTACACTTAAGTCTTGCTGGCCCATATTTGCAGGCAGGTGGCATGTTTGACACTTTTATGTCAAACCATATTTTACCAGTGTCATGGGACATGTTGAGGAGGAACTATTGCAGTGCTGTAGACCCTTTTCAACTCTAAGGGTAATAGGCATATTGAAAGACAATTGGAAATGTTAACAGATAACATTACAGTATTTTATAATTCACACAGGGCTTTTCACAACAGTTACCTGAGGTAGGTAGAACAAATATTTTCCTCATTTTCCAGCAATAGAAGTGATCGATTCCTTGGAGATGCTATAACTGTTATGTTTTCGTTCTAAGACAGTAGCATGCCTGACTGTCCCAATTTTCCTTACATATATACATACACTGGCAAAGATCACATGGACCAGGCCTTCTGGAAGAGACTAATTAGAATTTTCATGAGTATGCCCCTATCTAAAGTTTTATTTTTTGGTTACTTTAAAAAACAACTCCTATGTAATCCTTCTCTGGGACTGGTTTATGAGGGAGATAGAGGGGAATTGAAGAGATTATTTTTAAAAGTTAAATTTATGTAAATTTTCCTCTTGTATAGAAGGCTTGCTAACTAATAAGAAATATAGTTGATTTTCCATAATTAAAGTATGAAGCAACTTACCCCAGATGTCATGTTTTTAAAAATTAATGAGAGACAGCTAGGTGGCTTAGTGGAAAGAAAGCCAGGCCTAGAGACAAGAGGACCAGTGTTCAAATCTGGATTAAGACACTTCCTAAACAACATTAACCCTGAGCAAGTCACTTAACCCGAATTGCCCAGTCCTTAATGTTCTTCTGCCTTGGAACCAAAACTTAGTATTGATTCTAAAACATAAGATAAAAGTTTTTAAAAAAGTATTAATAGAATACAATTAATTAATTTTTGACTTTTATTTAGGGAAATTATAATTCTTGTGTTATGCCTATGACATTAAAAAAATTTGAGGAACTCGTAAAATCAAATTAACTCTGGGTATACTAGTTTGGAAAAGAAAAATGTTATCAAGTGCAACAGTTAATTGTCATCTTTTAGCACTTGTTATAAAGGCTCGAAACCAGAGGAAGCAAAACTTAAGGCTCGAGACATGAGATTTAATCTCTGGATTTAATTTTATTTATACTATCAGTAAGGATACTTGAATTAGCTTTATTTTTATTCACTTTGTGACTAATTAGAAATTTTATCTCATAGTTATTATTAGCATGTGATTTTTCTCATGTTCCTTTTAATTTTTCATTTTTAGTATCTATTTTATGTGATCCAAAATTTTCATAACAGATTTATGTAGAAAATAATTTCTATTTCTATAATGGAATGATTCAATTTTATAATATCCCATAATCACATTATAGCAGCATATGTGAACAAGCAGAACATTTGTCAGCTAATTACAGTGAAAATTTTCATGTACTTATGATTTGAATGTTTTAATTACTTAACAGTGTGATAACATGTCTATTCTTAAGAAATACCCTAGCAGCTTTTTGAATGAAGTGAATATCCTTATATACTTATATCCTGCACATTCCTCCTTGAGTTCCACATGTTTCTTTTCTTCTAATTATAAAATGATAGTTCTAAGAAAGGCTAAAAGAATTCAATAGCAAATAAGCCAATGGAGCTAGCTATAGTTGTAATGATAAGTTAAAATAATTATACACCACATAATAACCAAAACTTTCTTGGACTGCTTTTTTGCCAAGAAATCTTCTAACACATTGGAATGTAAAAGTTTGCCCTACTGAATGATAGGGAATAAAGGAGTGAGTTAACTTTTAGTCCCTCTACTGGTAAACTCTTTAATAGCAGAGCTTAAATTTTAAGCGGGGGTTCTTGATTGTTATTAATCAAGCCATAAATGTTTATTAATTTCCCATTATGTGCCAGGCACTGTGCTAAACACTTAATTCAAAATCAAAATAATATTCCCTGTCCTCAAAAGAGCTTATAGTTCCATCTAGATACTGTTTAATATTTTAGTGTGGAAAAATTTATTTCTAGTATCCCACATTAAGTGAAATTAAAAAGCCCTCATTTAAAAAAATATAAATGTTATTAGTTTCTTAGATTTGGAGACCTTATTAGAAATCAGCATATTATTTTGCAAATAACTGTGGACTTCCAAAATTGACTTAACAAATTTTAACTGTAGTTAACTTTCTGAATCTTTGTCATTTTTCACAAAAATGGATCCTATGATTTGATGATTCCTACTTTTTTAATATTCTGACTTATAGGATTGATAGGATGTGGCTATTATTGCCACTAGTCAAAATAGCATGTCATATGAGAATATGTTGTCAGATTCCTGAAATTGCAGAAAAACTTAATTTTCTTAAAGTAATCTATACTATAAGCATAAGCCCTTCATAGTCAGAACTTCATTTTAAAATCGATTCATTTTATGGATCATCTGTTTAGGTGGCTTGACACTTATAGATTTAAATCCGTAAACAGATTTTAGAATCCATAAAGTCCAACCCACTTTATAAATAAAGAAAATGATGTATAGAAGTGGTTTTCCTTATACAAGGACACACTACTGCTAAGTGTTTTGGGCAGTAGTTGAGTTTGTCTTCCTGACTCCCTAGCCAGTGAATGTTTTTTCCATTGTCCTTTTTTTTTTGCCTTGAAGTCTCACAGTCCTTGATACTTTTGTGAGGAAGGTGAGTTTCTCATTAAGCTTTTGATTTTATAGTCAAGGGTATTAGGTAGGTTCAAATTCAGGTTCAGTTGAATAGATATATTCAAAATCATTTCTTTTCCTTGGAAAAGGTATTGATCTACATCTGTTTTACATAAAAGTCTTCAAACATCAAATATTTGAATCCTCTGAAAACTTATTAGATTATTTTGCATCAAAGTATACTCTAAAAAGGATTCACTATTATTAGGGTATGTATATTCACTCACATGTGTGTATATACATAAATTATAAACTTGGTTTATTCATTTTTCCTTTATCTTAGAGGAGTTGTTCTTGAGTGAATGGAGCAGACTGGTGGAAGGTCCTAATATTTTTGCCCTGTAATTTGATATTTACTCAAGGGGCAGGGGATCAAAAAAAGGCAAGGACTGATGGGATAAGGAACTGACATGACATACATATTGAATAATATGGCATTTGTATAATTTTGTTAAATGGTATATTAGAATCTATAGATTAGAAGGGAAGGTCAGTTTTGAATGCCATCTGAAAAGGTTCAATTAATACCAAAATAATTTTATAGGTGGTCTTATTTTTAAGATGGTCATTTTACAGTCTCTGGAGATTCTCCAGTTTTTGCTTATTAAGTTTTTCAATATACTTGAAACAATATTTAAACTTTATTTTAATTAAGCATATACCAACATATCAAAGATGATGGATTAGATGAGACATATTTTTGGATATAGTTAATGACTCTTGATTACATTGCAAGGATTTTGTTTTTTCTTATTTCACTCTTCTCCAGTGGGGTGAGAAAGAAAAATGCATGTCATTTGAAAAAAAATGTAAAAATTCATCATTTTAAAGCATTGTGTATAGGTTCTTAGGCAAATTTTAATAGTGAATTTTATTGAGATATTGAAAAGCAGAAGAAATAATTTATTTTGGAAGTTATTTTTTTCCTCACTAAAATTTGTAGTTAAAGAAGAGATTAGCTAACTATTGTGTAGGTGTACACATTGTAATTTTAGGTATTGAGTCTGGTTGGGAGAATAGAATGAATGAATAACATGATAGAAGACATACAATTAAATGTATTCTGTGACATACTCTAAATGTTGTAGAATTTCAGGGGATTGTCAGTGAAGACAGAGGACTTAGTAAAATTTTCATCGAGTAGGAAATTCACCTGAACTGTATGAGCAGCAGTTAGGGAGGATGGAGAGAACCTTTTCCTTCCTTTTGGGGAGAATATTAGGAACAAAAGGCAGAGAAGCAGGAATAAGAATGATCTGTTTGTGGAACTGACTGGAATAGGATAAATGTCTGGGAACCCCTTATGCCTAGACAGATTATAGCCCTTCCATAAAGTACAAATTGAGATTGCTGCCTTTAGGTCTGGGAGGTTAAAAAGATTACTTGAGTTCCTCCGTCTTGCAATGAATCCAAGTACAGGTCTCATTTTCTGCTGCCACTAAGATTAGGATGTAGTAGGAAATTCTTGGAGAAATGGATTGTGGTCAGATTATTTTGGCAGAGAAATGCAGATTTGTATAAAAAATGGACCAGGTTTTTGATAACATAAAGATATAAAAATCAAGAAGAAAAATATGAGTTGAGTAGCAGTATGGATGATGAATTCAGGAATGTATTGAGAGGCCAGTAAGTTGACTGTTGAAGTAATCTAAGGGACTTGGCCTTGAATTAAAGTAGCAGTCGTGCAAGTGAGCTATGTCATAGGAAGACTTAATATAATAGATTAAAGTAAAGGAATGAAATGAGTCAGTACTGAATGTGTAAGGGAATGGAGGTACCATTGTCAGGGAACTTGAGCAGGTTGATTGGTTTTTAGGGGATAGGATGGATCTGGTTTGAAAATAGTTGGAAGTGATAGTGGAATATCCAGGTGGAAAAGTAAGCAGGCATCTGGAGATAAAAGAGTGTAGAGGTGTGTGTGTGTGTGTGTGTGTGTATTTATGTGTGTGTATACATGCTTATAATTTAAGACTAATGTAATGTTTATGTTCTGCTAAAAATGACAGATTTGGTGTCTATATGTAATAGTACTTTTTAATATCTCATTAATTATTTTTTGATTATTTCATAATGACTTAGATGTTCTCTAAGAGATTTGTCATATTCTGTTTATAGAGTTGCTGTTTGGCCTAAAATATAGAGCATTTAAATACCAGGAGTCATGAATTGGACTTTATTTTCTTATCTATATGGACTTTCTGTGCCTGAACTCTGGATATAATAATAATGTCTATATTCCTTATTTGGAAGCATGTTGAAGACAAATATTTATGTGTGTGTGTATATGCATACACACTTATATCTACATATATATGACAAAATAGAGTACAGATACAAAATATACACTTTGAAGTCTTAAAACATTTTTAATGGTTGTTATTAAAGTTGAATGGAAAAAATCTTAAAATAAAAAAATGACTTGAACTTTATATTTCTGCATTTCTTCTTTAAAGGAATTGATTGTCTTTCTAACATTTATGATAATGTGAAGAATGGAATGAGAGATAGTATACATAGAGAACTAGTTTTACAGTCAGGAAGACCTGGGTTCAAATCCTGCCTCTGACAGGATTTGTTTTGTAACCTATACATGATTCTCTTAAATATAAGTTGCAGGGATGGAATAGATTGTGCTGGTAGAACAGTCTTTAAAGCCTTTATTAAGTATTGACTATGTGATTCAAAGACAGTTGAAACTGTTGCCTTCTCTCAAAGAGCTTACATTATAACTGGGAAGATAAGATGTATATGCACATACGTGCGTGTGTGCGTGTGCGTGTGTGTGTGTGTGTGTGTGTGTGTGTGTGTGTGTGTGTGTGTTTTCTCAAGATAAGTACAAAATGGATACAAGAAGATCTTTGGGAGGAGGACGCTGGCAGTTGAGAAGTGGGGTTGGGAAAGAACCAGGAAAAGGCTCCTGTAGAAGATGGTGCTTGAATTGAATTTTGAAGGAATTTAGGGCTTCTCAGAGATGGAAGTGGAAGTAAGATGCAGCTAGAACAAAGGTTGAGAGAATTTCCTCTTTGAATTCTCTACACCAATGAAATCACAAGTCCAATTAAAGAAAGAAATTTGAATATTCTGCATTTTGAAGGTTTGTTTTAGATGTTTATGAAAACCCTAATTCAGGAAACAAGTACAAACAATGAATCTACTTTGGTTATAGTTGTATATGACTAATATAAGGCATTAATTATTTGTCCTACATTTATTTGACAAAAGACATTTCTTAATTGTATTTAATAGCTATGAAATTTTTATTTTCTAGAGTGAATCATATACAGTCATTCTGCTAAAAGTTCCCCTTACCTACTTACTGTCACATTTCCATTTTTCTTGACAATGATACTTTGTTTCTGTTAATTTACTTGTTGCTATGAATAGTATTTTCCTGTGGCCAGGGATTTCCATCTTTTTAAAACTTAGTTTTCAGTACTACACCTTGAGGTCTTGATTGTGATTTTATTCAGCAGCCCTAGTGTTTTTCTAGGGAGTCGAGCCATCCTTGGCCCACTCTTTCAAACACCTAGTTAGGTACCTAGGTCAGAGAGTAAGTACCTATTTTTCTTTTTCTGTCTATTTTCTACCATTTCAAGTCCAACTCAAATGGAATTTTTTTCATCGAAACATTTATTGATTCCCTTCAGCCAGAAATACTTTCTGCCTTCTCTGAAATATAACACTTTGTGCTACTAACATTTCACTTTCACATTTTACCTTGTATTTATAGTTGTTTGTATACATGTTTCTGAACTCACTTTCTCCCCACCAATAGATGCTAGTGTCTTTCTCCCCCATTACTTTGTATTTATTTTGTATGCACTTGTATGTATACTTATGCATATATATTTCTTCTCCTGAGAGAATGAGAGAACCAATGCATGCCAGTGACTTACAATTTTAAGAATATCCCAGGGTTATCCCGCTAGTAATCTTAGAGGTAAGATTTGAACCTGGGTCTCTTCACTCCAAAGCTGGGTCTCTAGCCACTATACCACATTGAATTTCTTACTGAATGTCTAACATGTATGTTGTGCCTTATATTTTTGATTTTATGAATTTTCCTTTATGTTGGCAAGTATAAACATTTAGATATATTTTTAACATAAAATAATAAAAATTAATAAACTGAGACAAAAGAATTGTTATTGTACACATAGGTAGACTTCATTTACTTAGGAATTACTAATCTCAAAAGGTTAAGATTGACTTTTAATGTTCATATTCTTTTTTTTTTTCTTTTTTTGGGTTGATCTTTCTAAGCCTTTTTTTCTGTTGTTGATTTCCTGCTTTTTGTTATTGTTGTAACTCATTATTTTTGAATGAATAAAGGTAGCTAGGTGGCACAGTGTGGAATGTTAGTCCTGGAATCAAGAATACCTAAATTCATATCCAATCTCAGATTCAAATTGTGTGACCCTGGGGAAATTGCTTAAATTCTGTCCACCTCAGTTTTCTCATCTATAAAATGAGATAATAATAGCATCCACTTTTCAGGGTTGTTGGGATAAAATGAAATATTTGTTAAGTGTTTTGTAAATCTTTAAAGCATTGTAAAAGTGCTATGTTTACTATTGTTGTCTCCTCTTTTTGTGTACAGAAATGATATTAGTTATTGATAGTTTATACAGTGTCTTATCTAGTCTTGTTACTTATCCTAAAAATATTGGTAACTTTTTAAGAGTGGTAAGATTTTTGAAGAGTTGATTTGAAGCCAAAAATTTAGACCAAAGCCTGATTTTTTTTTTTTAAAACCATGTTGTACATAACAATTATAATTTGTTTTTTTTTACTCTTTAGGGAAGAAACCCTTTTTTCCTGGAGCCAGCAATAATTATAACAATTACTGATGGGAGCAAGTTGACTACTACCAGTGGAGTTCAAGAGGAGGTAAGCTTTGCTTACTTCAGCATTTATAATAGAAATTCAGTGTAAAAACAAGCAAGCAACTTGTATACAGTCAATTCTTGCTTATCTTCTAGTGGATTATCTCAGTTTATGATAATCAAAGCTCTCTCTCTTCCATTGTCTATTTGCCTCCTGGGTTACAGGTGGTGTAAAGTAAGGCCATGAGGGAATTAAAGCCAGAGTTTAAGGGGAGAGATACATATTTGTATTTGTGTAGATATGTGAGACAGGAGCTGCTTTCTAAAACCAAATGTGGCATAAACAGTTTTTGGCTTTATAGTCTTGGCATCTCCATTAGCATGGGAAATTGAATTGACTGTATGCAGTTTAGTAGGATGAGCATCTTGGATTTCTTTTTGGTGTAAGATATTTATTTATACATAAGTAACTTGGATTTCCTTTGGATTTCCAAAAATGAATTGCATATATTTTTGTAAAATAAATTTAAAAAATTCTAAGCTATAGTCTTCTAAATTATATATAGTATTTGCTTGAGAATTTTAATTGTTAATCCTCAGCTCATTTATTGCCTGTAAAAGGATATGAATAAGAAGAATGAGATTGAATGTTTTAAGCATATGCAGTAATGTTAGACATTAAACTTTATTCACAGTAATGTTAGATGTCTAGCTTTCATATTCATGTTAATTAGTGAAATTACCATAAAGAGTTTGGAAATATGGTATTGATTTGTTAGAAAATATTGCTAATTTTTTTTCTTCAGAATTTAACAATCTACAGTAAGAATAGAGAACTGAGACCATGATTGTTTAAAGCAAAGTTAAAATTTCATTTATATTATAATCTAAAATTAAGGGGCCCTTTTTACAGCATATTAGTAATTTAATTTAAGAATGCTTCTTAGCCAAAATTCTTAATCATTCACCTTTCCTGGCAGGAATCAACATGTAGCTAATTATTATGTCAGCATATGCCATGTGTAAATTTAACTCACAGATATAACACATTTTAATTATTTTTCCGTTTGAAACTCCTTTCCACCAAAAATCTTTTTCTGATAGTTGCCAATAAATAGCTAGACTGAATGAATTTGAGTTTTGTTTACTTCTATTTACTGGACTTTCTTTGGGAAATTTGATGAAGCATGAAATAGCCAAAAAATGAGAGATTGTTTTGGTGTGATGAGCATTCTTTAAACATTATTCCTTAGTTTCGGTAAATCAATAGCTCTTTCCTGATTTTGTTTTTAGCCTCTTGGGTTACTTCATAATTAAAAGTTGGGGCTTTTTGCTTTCTTTTTTTAACTTTTGTTGAAGAATTCCTTTCAGTATATACACATATATGGCTCTACAAGTATACATGCATGCATACATGTATGTGTGCTTTTTGCCTTTTATAAAAGTATCTTTTGGGTGCACATATACTGTCTCTGCTTTGTTTGGTCTATTTTGTCAATTGGTCCTTTCTAGCCCTTCTCTCATGTATCTACATATCGTACAATGTTTTGACTTGTGAGCTGACATCAGGATGTCTTCTGTTGTATTCTTAGTAGAGAGATACTGGGAGAAGTCAGCTTTAAGTTTGAAAACCCTTCTTGGGCTGGAAAGGCTCCCTATGTCAGTATATACTATGAGTTAAACTGTGGGAAATATGTATTATGCTATACATGTATGGGAGAATAAACTTGAGATATTTCTGAGCTCTTGAGTTTTTGTAAATATGGTTTGCTCTTAGTTCTGTTGATCTGACAAGAGGCTGAGTTATGTTGTTTTTGTTGCTTGATTGTAGTTCTGACTCCTGTTGCTTTTTCCTCATCTTTTTAACCCCCCACAATATCTTAAAATACTGTATTGAGTGTAGAGACACTCTAGGCTATATAAACAGTAATACTTTTGAGTTGTTTAGAGCAGCATGGATTTTTCCCCCCCTCAACTGGGAGGTTTTTGCTGATTAAAAGAATCCAGAATTGAGCATTGATAACCTTGTAATGCTGTGAGTGATCTAGGTGTAGTGGTTTAAAGTAGAAGGATCTGTAATTTCTCTAGTATAATGATGTGTGACAGATGTGAAAAGTTGAAACACTCTGCATATGATATTTGCTAAATACTAACAAATGGCTTGGTAGTCACACTTGATTCTGTATTCATCATGACATAATAAAACCTTGTTTTGTGGTTAATATTTCATTATTTCATTTATTTTTGTCCTTTCTGTATAATAATTTAATGATTACTAATACAGAAATCTGACACTTTTAAATTACCTAAGGTTAACTTAGTCTCATGTTGAGTAAGTTTGGTAATGAAGATACAGTAATAATATTAGTATTACTAATCCTAAATGAAAGTATTTTGCAAACTCAAGATCAGGAAGTTGGTTTTCATTAATAGAATTTACCTGGTTAACACACCTGGTTTCTATTATTATGCTCTGCTCTGACTGAAATACTTGGGTTTTTTTAATCAGGATTGAAATTTTCTCCATTTTTGAGAAGCTTGTGTGGACCTTACAACTATAATAATATAAGTGGTCTAATGGGACATGGGTGTTTGTTTTTTCTAAAATAGAACCTATGGAATTGACTTCAGGAGATAACAATAATAATGACAAATTTTGATTAGATGAAGAAATTATTCTCTTCTGTTGACCAGAGAACTCTTTTGAAGTAGCTGAAGTTCTCTTTGAGCTTCTTCACCACCTGTGGTTTAGTTAATTATACTAAGAAACTATTTGGTTTGATTATTTCCAGATGAGTAATAAAAAAAAGGAAAAGCTGATCACATTATAAAAGAAAGCTATTTGACAATAAAAAGAGATTGTATAATTGAAATGATATTTAGTATTTCCTGGAAATACAAGAATTCACGGAAATACCTCTTTTTACTGAACACTAACTGGTTACAGTATATTGGGTTGATTCTTCTTTTGTCACATCTTTCATACATATCATTTTTTGTCAGTTTTTGATGCTACTACACTCCTCAGTAAGGAGCTCATCACTCCAGTAATGAATACTGGTGGCTCATCACCTTGTCTCTAAGGAAGCAGCACACCACTGCCAGAATGCATTCTCCTGAAACACATGCCACTGCTTTGTTCAGGAACTTAGAATACTTCCCCGTTTGTCTGCCATGCCTGGATCTAAACCCACATTCCTCTTCAAGGGCCTCCATAACCTCACCTATCCAATTTTATTTCCTATTCTTTTATATTCCTATTTTATTCCTATAGTTTATATTTTATATTCCTATTCTTCCCCAAATCATAGTAAAGTATCTTTACTATGTCCAAAACATGTCATATGCATTCCCACCTCAAACATTTTTTTATGCTATGCTCCAACCCTGGAAATGCTCATTTCTCTCCTTATATGTCTTCATCTCAAGTTGTCATTGTTTATAACAATAAAAAAATTAACATGGTATTTTATACTTTAAAATGTGCATTATTTATATTACTTTATTTTGATCCATTCAATGGTGCTGTTATATAAGTAGTAAACAATTATTACCTCTATTTTAACAGTGAAAAACCTGTTATGTTATTTGCCTCATGTTTGTGTAATAGAGCTGAGATATAAATGTGCTATTTCTGAATTCAAATCCAGTCCTCTTTGGTAGAAAATCAGTTTTTAAAAAAAGCTAGTGTTTTTTCCTCTAGACCCCAATGACCATTATACATTTGGAGTCTGCACCACACTGTGTATAGTTAAACATGACTTGTTTTCCACAGTACCTCGCAGAGTGTTAGATTAATAGCATATGTGCTTAAGTCAATACTGGATTGATTGATCCTAGATAAATTAGTGTTGTGGCTAATAACCTCTAAGGCTCACTTTGTACTCCTAAGCTTTAAATTGACTAATTGACTGTCTCCACTTATCTGATCTGAGGCACTGTTTTTGTTTACATTCAAGTCAGGGCATCTACTGGAAGGATGACCATTTAAGTTCTTGAGAAGCCATATAGTTCTTGTTCAAGATCAAGTTCTTGTATAAGATCAAGTTCATGCCTGTATCTCACAAATAAGCAGAAGTTTTGATTCTTTATTCAGGTGTCAGTCACACAGACAAATTGCAGTGCTATATATAGGAAGGAGAAATGTGCACATTGTAGTAAGTGAACTGTTAAGTTTTATGATAGACTTTAATACAGTTCATTTGTATAATTTGAAAGGAATGCATGTTACCCAAAGACAAAATTATAACTTATTATTGTGACTAGTTGATTCTTCATAAACCATATCTTACTTTGATTTAAAGTTTTGTAATGTGGCAGTATCACTGTCTGCTAACTTAAGGATGCAAGAGATCTAAATGTACCAGTTTTCTATTAATAGGTCATTATTTACAAAGTTTTCACTACAAAACAAGCCACTCAAGGAAATCATTCTTTAATTGTTGACTTTGTAAATAACATACTTGATCTGCATAATGGTCCATATGACTATTTTGTTCGACAAAAGACATGTCTCCTGTGACATTAACTGATACCAAGATAGCAGAACTGACTGATAGCTTGTTTTTATATCATAGACTAAAAACTTGGGATATATGTGATTGTTTAATCTTCACTTGTGTTTCAGTTGTCTTCATTTGTTGTCCCTTTTTTCAAAATAGGCTATTATCAAGTGTACTGTATGTTTTTCTAGAACACTAATATAGCAGTTTCTGTATAATTATATTTAGGACTTTGGGTAACAGAGTCTGCTAGCCTAGTTAACTGGTTGACTAGAAGCAATAGGTTTTGTATGCTTTCAGACAGAATCATGTAAAAATTACATTTTGCATTTTCAGTCCTGTATCAACTCTCATACAACCAAATTACAATATGGTAGTCATCTAAGATTTTGATGAATTCTTCTGCAGCCAAGCATACCTTTTTTATTGCCTTTTTTTACTGATAAGAAGCCCTTTTGTACAATGGGTAAATACCATTACTACAGTACTGCACCATAACTGAAATATTCAATCATATCATGCTTTCAGAAGGATGTAGTTGATGATACTAATCATTAGGCAGTCTAGAAACTACCGAACTCTTTTCGTTAGCACAGAGTGATGGTGAGATTTTATGATAAGTATATCAGTTAGCATTTCCTTCCCTCCCCTTTATCTTATAAATGGCCATAATACATAAATATATATTCATTAATATTAGGATTGTTTTGGATACCAAAAATGTTTTGATGAGATTTATAAGTAAAAAAAAAAAACACATCTATTTTGCTTGCTGTTGACACTAAAGGCTGTGGGGTTTCTCATTAGTTTTCCCAGCAAATATTATTCAGGTCAGTCAGACATGCCACTAGTTTTGACCTCAAAGTTCCTTTATCAAATTCTGTTTCTAACACAGTTGTACTTTCTCACAAGGACTGGTGCATTAATCTACATGGTAGATTTGCAATTATCATAGAAGTTTACAGGAATTATTTATAATAATCCTAAATTGATATCTATCTTACCTTACATTTTATAGCTATGGATAGGTTAGTAGCTCTTGAGAGTTTTAGTGAAAGAACATAAATTAGCCTCCTTAGAACTGTATGTTGTCATCAAAGTCTGTCATACAGTTTTATAATTCTTTCCTACATGACCTCCTGTCTAGTTACATAGCTACCACACTAATTCAAGTCCTCCTTTACTCTCTTTGATTGCAGCAGTCTTCTGACTAGTCTCCTTGCCACAAGTCCTTCTCTTAGCATATTACACCCCCCCTCCCCCAACAACAACAAAATTCCAGTGGCTACCTATTACTGCTACAGTCAAATACCAAGTCCTTTATTTTATATTTAAGTTATTTTTACAAGTTGGTCATTTCATACCTCTGTTGTAAGAACACTTTATTCACCTCCACATTTTGATTCACGACACTGGTTTTCTTGTTCCTAACACTTGATACTCTCCCATTTCCATGTCTTTGCTGCCCTCCATTCCTGGAGCGCTCTTCCCCTCTAACTATCAATTTCCCCGTCTTCCCTCAAGACTCATCTTAAATCCCAACTTTTGCATGAGGCCTTTCCTATATCGCTGCCCTCTCTTTGTGAGATGACCTTCTTTCTACTCTGTTTATATCTTGTATGTTGTTTGTTTTAAGATACTGGAATGGTTTTGCTAATTCCCTTTCATTTTACAGATGAGGCAACTGAGGCAACTAGGGTTAAGTGATTTGATTGATCACACAGCTAGTAGGATTCTGAGGCCAGATTTGAACTCAGAAAGAGTTTTCCTAATTTGGGTCCAGTACTCTTATCTACTGTGCCACTTAATACCTAAATATTTATTTGCTTGTTGTCTCCTCATTAGAATTTGAGCCTTTTCAAGGAAGAATGTTTATATCCTTGGTATTTCATAAAGTAGATCTGGCTGTAGGCATTGTCTGAATTTTTATTTTAAACGATTTCCTCAAGGATTCATACTGATGAAAATGTATGGGTGCTGCTATATATTTTTATGGTCCAAAATTAGGTACAGAACTTTATTTCTTTACTTCTCACTTTACAAGAATAGTTTTAATTTCATAAAGTAGCTAAAAACTCTTCCAAAATTGCTTTAGAATTCCATCATGCCATTTTATATTATCTCCAATAAAACATTTTTACATAAGCCTTACCTAAAATTATTGGAATTGATTGAGGGCGCTTTGTGTGTTTTTTTTCAAAGAGGTGAATGAGAAGGACCCCCAAAATCATTTGCCTGACAATTTAAAAATAGGCTGTTCTTTTCTTTAGCAGGACTATCTCTCTTTTTCTTCCTACCTCCATTCCTCCTCCCCCCCCATCAGTGTTTTTGTTTGTTTTTTTATATTTTTATTATCATCCCACTACTGCCTTTCTAGTAATGTTAGCCCCAGATCTGGTCCTGTAGTATATATTCATTCTAGGACTTTTATCTATTCAACCATTCAACAATATTTAATTAATGTACATTGTGTTGAGGTAATTTCTTCTTCTGTCCATAGTACATACTTATATTCATTTTACTGTCTGGTTGTATTTATACATTTTGGGGTGGCATACAAGTATACACATTATTGTCAGAATGTCGTGAAAGTAATTTTTCGTATTTGAAATATAGAATTTATTTAGCTACATTCTTCTTTTTAGATAGTGACACCTTTTAATTTCATTCTACTGGGAAACTCCTAGTGACTTATATTTATATGGAAAGCATTTCTCTGATAGGATATCTTTATTTTCCCACACCACTACCCTTTTATTCTTTATTTTCAATGAGGTCATCTGGGAACAAAAATTTTAAAGTGGAATATTTCTATGTACAGAATTATATTTTTAAAAATTATGTTTATTGAATAATGGGTCACTTTTATATATTAAAGAAAATGTTAAAAATGAAATAATAATTGAATTAATTCAGTAATTCCAATTTCATTGGAAAATAAATCTTGACTTTGACCTTTCATTTAATGGCTTGCCAGAACCAATAAATAATAAATATGAGAGATTTCTCATGTAAGGAAAATTTCATTTAGAAATGATCCTTTCTTTCCAACCAGTTTCCTTAATCCAGACTTCTGGTGAACTGAAGAGAATATGTGTATGTGTATATATATAGATAATATATACACATATATACATATACACACATATATATATATATAATCAATTGCAAATAGATTATACAAAAAACATGTGAAAATGAGAAATTTTAAATATTCTTAAGAGCATTTGATTTCCCAAGATAATTTCTTTGAATAACAAGGGAAATCTGTATTTCACCAACAAAGTGTCTAGTAAGAATTTAGATTAGGTAAAATGGATATTATCCTTACCTGGTTAAATTCCTAAAATCCCAGAATGGGTTACCAAGTGAGATTTTGATTAATTTTCTTTCAGGAAGTATTTTTAAAATAGGATAAATTATCATCTGTCTTATATTGTTTTAGATGTTCCTGCCTTAAAAGACTAGATGATAACCTAACATCCCTGCTAGGTAGTAATTCCATATTTGAGCATCTTTTTGGTTAAATATAATTACTTTTTAAAAGACATTTTAAAGCACTCATTCTTGATAATGAGTAGTGGGGAAGGTAATTATTTTATAGGAAGTTGCTAAAGGTATTTAGTTTAAAAATCTGACACTCAGTATATATTCAGAAATTTTGGATTATCCCTAACCATTAGGTTTCTTGTGAAGTGTGTAGTAAATTGTATTGCATAGCATAATTTCTAGGAAGTAAAAAAGGAAAGTAATAATTTGAAAATTATTAGGATAATATAAAAGATTCATATTTGCTTTCCTCTTATTTAGAATATCTGATAAGGAACCCTATGCTAATACTATAAAGCTGCAGCCTAAAAGGATTTCATTTCATCCTGATATCATTATGCCTGGGGAAAGTATTTTATGTTTATGAGGGTTTATTGAAATAATAAACAATTTACTTTGGCCACAGTATATCTTGTTTTAAGGAGCAATTGGATTGGAATAGCTAGCAGTGTAGGTAGAGCTTCATGCCTGGAATTGAGAGATGGGAACCTGCTAAATGTGACCTCAGACACTTCTTCGATGTGTGAACCAGGACAAGTCACTTAACTCAAATTGCCTACTCCTTACCACTCTTCTGTCTTGGAATTGATACTAAGACAGAAAGGAAGCCCCCCCCCCCCCCCAAAAAAAAAAGATGGTAGTTGGATTAAACTTTTAATCATCCTTTTTGCTATTTGGTTTATGAGCTTTTCTTTTTAAAGACATAATGGCTCAAGTATTTAACATGCTCTTATCACTAATTTCTAGATTGAAATTCATCAGAATAACAGGATAAGAACTTTTTGTATATATATCACTAAAGTTAATGAAAATGACTGCAGTTTAAAAACACAGACCATGACCTATTTCCTAAGGTTGGATGTTATCATACAGTATTTAGTTATGCAATCCTAAGGTTGGATGTTATCATACAGTATTTAGTTATGCAACAGGGCTAGTTATTTGGATGTTAAAAAATGGCACGTGGCAATCTTAGTAACATGGAATTAATAATTCAGATTTGGTGATTGGGAATTTTTTTTCTTATGCTTATGTATATTTCAATATGTAATTGAAAATTCTGGCATTATCTTCAATTTAAATGCATTTCATACTTCCTCATAGACAAAATTTTAGAAACTGAACACTGATGTTCTGCTAATGGGAAGAACATATTCTCATGAGCATTCTTTGTAGCACTGTCTTGGGTCTTCCTTTTGTTTCTTGACCAGGAAAAACACTTTGGAAACCTTATAAAACACTGCAGATATTAGCTGCTAATGTGATTAGGCTTTGTGTTTTTTATATCTAAAACGAAGTAGTACTTGGTATGATTGGTTTAGCTTTCTAGACTTTTGCTACTTATTTTGATATTTTCCTTCCCATTTTCCCTACACCATACTTTTCTGATTTGGGGTAGCAATTTTAACTTTTCAATCATATTTTAAGAACAAATCTTGTTCATCAACTCCAACAGGGTGTTGGAGTTTTTGGTCATTGTTTCAAAGCAAGGCTATTTTGGTTTATTTCCCTCCCCCCACATCTTGTCTTCTCAGTTTGAGTCACTGATTTTTTCCCTTTGTTTTGTTTGTTGTGGTTTTGATGTTTTCTTTCCTTTCAGCTGAAGGAGCAGTCCAGTGGTTTCAAGAAGTGCCAAAGTGCACTGACTGTCTCATGATGACTGGTGCCTCAGGGAGGGTCATGATTCCTGGATACAGGATCGACCTGATCCTGGATGTCACTTCAAGCAGTCAGATCGTGGGGGAAATGCCTTGTCTAATGGCTAGTCTTCCTCAGTTCTTCTCAAAAGTCTGATGCTAGTCATCACAGAAGGCCTCAGAAAAAGCCCTAAAGGTGAGCAGAGTAGAGTGTAGTTCTCTCTGGGGGCTGTGAATATATGTTGGAGAATACATTTTTAAGCACAAACTTGACCCAACAGAACCAGGTTGAATTAGAAAAGCAAATTTGATCTTACAAACTGATGTTTCATTTCCAACTTTGAGGTGTTAAAACTACCCCCAAAGTTCAAGACCCATTTAAAGTGAAGGGCTCTTGGTATGCCTCCAGGTTTTCAATTATAGGGCTTTAAGAGTATTAGATTAATTTTCTTTGGGTTTAAGTAGGTGTGTCCAGCTCAACAAGGATGGACTAGTGTTTTGTTTACATAATTTAACTTGGTTATCAGTTATGGCCTTTAAAAAATTTAATTGGGCTAGTACTTTAATGTTTCTAGTAGTGTATCTCCTGAATTTGGTATATGTTTTACCAACTCTCTTTCAGGCTGTTGACTTTCAAGTTTCAACAGTTGGAGAGCCTTTGTAGTACATTGTTGTTTGGTTTTTATAGGTTTGCCATTTTCAGTACAGCCTCCTTTGAACCAGTTCCAGTTTATAGTAGGACTATGTAGGTATTGAGGAATCTTAACTTATTTAACAGTAAGTTCTTAAAGAATATATGTCCCTGTGCCTGTATTGTTAGAATAATGAGCCTTTAGACACTAGAAATTCTCATGAAGAAGTTGGCTCTTAAATTTCTGACCATTGTGCTGAATGAAGAGAAAGGTTAACTTTTCTTTTGCATTTTAAACATTTCCTAGAAATGATGAATTATGAACTTTTGAGAATAGAAACAAAGATTATGTGTCAGGTCCCACCTACTTCATAATAACCAGTCTAACCTATATTAATAATTACTAGGATGGAGTTTTCCAGAATCTTTACAATGAACTTTCTACTCTGACAAGGTGAGAGCTTGAATGATAGTAGTTGAGTCTTAAAATTGAATGAATGATGGGTTTCTTATTGCCCAAACATATCTTACTTTTTTCTCTAGAAGCAGACAAATATCTAGAGGTACAGATTTCCTACTGGCAAGCCTTGAAGAGCAGATGGATTTACTTTTAAGATTTGTGGGAGTGAAACTTTGATGTTGCTGTTCTTAAGGTGATTGTTCACCTCAAACTGCAAATGATATTAACTGACTAGGTCTAAGAGATCTGCCAGATGGGCTGTATTTACTTAAATTAGTTTTTAATATGTACTTAGTAGGTGTGTTTAGTCCATTAGTGACACATAGTCTCAGAATTCTCCATTTGATATATTCATTTTTGAAGAGCATGGCTAACTAGTGGTTCCCAGAATGCTTTCCTTAACACTTCATTTTTTGAAGTTTATCTTTGTATTCTTATAACCTGTAAAGGTAGCAGTGAAAGAGAAGACTCATGGAGAGAGAATTATGATCCTTCAATAAAGTAATGGGAGTCATGACCCTTCATATATAGTAATGTGTAGAAATTGTCCAATAGTTTTGTAGTTGAATACTGAAGAGGGATTCTTGTTAAATCCATCAGTATTAAGTGGTTTGGGAAAACAAGTTGTTATCCCTAACTGGAGCCAAATAAGGAGGGAAATAGTATTTCTACTTGAAAAGGGGGGGAATAAACTAGATTATGTCACTTCTATTTTAGTGGTTTCTTATTTTCCTTTCTTTATCAGGTTGAAATAAAGTTCTTGTTGCTTAAATTAAATCATAATATTATAAAGTTAAAGTATCCTAGGGGTGGTTTACTTAATTTCTTCAAAGAGATATTTACTAAGGAAAGATAAAATAGACTTTTGGCTTAAAGGAAGTTGGAATTAGGTGCCTTTTTTGTTTGTAACTACTAGATTTTTTTAAAAACAATACATTTTTATTAAAAATTTTTGTTTATGTTCCTAAAGAATGCATTAGAAAAAGAAAAAGTTTATCTCTAAACTGTTACTATTACTAAAGCACAGAATTATTGGAAGAACAGGTGCTTAAGTATCTTTTAATAAAGATTATAACTAAAAATAAATCTATTATAGTTGTGATTTTTACTTTTGTTAATTTTCTTTGAACTTAATGATTAGGATTATTATTCATGTTTTTAAAAAAGTAAAGTAGGAAGTATTTAAAGTACTTTCCCTGCTAATGAGTCTTCACTGGCCTCACATATATTAACATGAAATGAATAAACTTTTAAGTACCTCTTTCTTGATATATAAGAATTGAAACTATTATAATTGTAATGGTGGCTAGGCCCAAGTTTCTATTGGTCTAACCTCAGTTAACATTGTAAACCTGGGAAATTTACCAAAAACCTTACAAACCAGGAAATTCAAAGTAATCATGGGAGAAAGAGGTTGCTTTCATGTTAATAAATTCTTAACCATCTGACTTCTCCCAAACAATTACTTTTTAGGTTGTCTAAAACTTCTACTGATACTATTTAGATAACAATAATAGTAGTAAGATAACAATAATAGTAGTAAAGTGGCACATCAGAGTGCCAGACCAAGTTCAAATCTGGCCTTAGATTCTTAATTTATGTGACCCTGGGCAAGTCACTTAACCTTTGTGTGAGTTTCCTTAATCTTGAGAATAGGGATAGTAGGTAGTGCCTACTTTCCAGGGTTAGAGATATTTGTAACATGTTTAGTATAATGTCTGGCATATAGTAGTTGCTTAAGAATGTTTCTTTCCTCTTCCTCTCTTCCTTGGGAGAAATAATACTTTTAAAAAATTCTCTTCCAATTACTTTGCTTTTTTAGATGTATATTCTTGAGGGTAAATTATTCTTTGTGGGTAAATTATTCTTCATATGTTGTGCTTTTCTATGCATTTTCATCCTCTTTCTATGTTTGCCTTGATAATATTTCTCTCGTGTTCTTTATAAATTATTCTCTATTCCTTTTTTTTTGTTGTTGTTGAAATCTCCCTCTTGGAATTTCAGCTTAGATACTTCCTTCTCAAATTTCTTCTAAGTTTGCTTGGTTCTTATTGGCCTTTGTGACTTTTTATCTTGTATCATACTTATTTGGGTACATGTAACATGTACTCTTTTAAGACTGTAAGCTTCTAGAAGGAAAAGTTTTTTCATTTTTCATCTTATATTGTCTGATTTCTAGTAGAAAACTTTGTGCAGAGTAGACATTTAATTGAATCAAACTTTGTTGGAATTTCTACTTTTTACTAATTTATAGACAACTAATTGGAGACTTCAGTAATGAAGTGAAATATTTTGTCTATAAAAACTAAGATAAGGAAGTTATCCCTAATAATTGCATATTGGATCACAGAAGTGTCCCCAGTTCAACAAATCACTTCATAATTGTGTTGCAGAAATTATTTTGTATTTTGGCATTTATTGCATTTAAATATTAGTAATAATTTTTGAAGTAGCTCATAAGTTTTCAGGTTTGCATTTAAGAGTATTCTTAACCCATGATATACCTGAAATACTAGACATTTGCAATAAATAATAAACAATATTAAATAAGATTATTTTGTATAATTATTTGAGAGCATACTAAAATACTAAGATTTGCAAGTTTATCTTGTATATTCTACATAAGCATACTGCAATCCCTCCATGACCTAATAGATGATTTCATAGGGTGCTATGGTCAAAAAAAATACATATATACATATATATCATCATCAAGTAGCTTACCTTCTCTTAAATCTTTCCAAATTTAGCTAAACTGCTCTGGGTCTTGCTGCCAGCATTCGAAACCTTTTCAAGATTTTCCTTGCCAGGGTTTGGTACTCTGCTGAAATAATATAGAATTTATCATCATTGCCACTTCATGATGAGGGATTGAGGTAGGATTTTTGATGTAAGGATTTGAGGAAAAGTAGTTTCAATTAGAGTAGGATCAAGTGATATATGATTATTGTGGAGTTTTTGAAGGAGACTTGGGTGTTTTTGGAGGCCTTAAGTTGATAAGTCAACTTTTTTTTTGATATATCAAGAAGAGAAATCTACTGAAAATCTACTGAAAAAAAATGTTTTTGTATAGTCAGTTAAATTGTATCTGACTCATTTAATGACTCCATTTGGGGCTTTCTTGGCAAAACTAATGGAGTAGTTTGCCTTTTCCTTCTTCGACTCATTTTCCGATAAGGAAATTGAGGCAAATAGGGTTAAATGACTTGCCCAGGGTCACACAGCTAGTAAGTATCTGAGATCATATTTGAACTGGGAGGAATCTTCCTGACTCTAGGGTAGGCATTCTATTCATTGTGTCACCTAGCTGTCCTTTTTAAAATTATTAGTCATGATTAAAAGTTATCCAGAAAGGGGCAGCTGGGTAGCTCAGTGGATTGAGAGCCAGGCCTGGAGACGGGAGGTCCTAGGTTCAAATCCGGCCTCAGCCACTTCCCAGCTGTGTGACCCTGGGCAAGTCACTTGACCCCCATTGCCCACCCTTACCAATCTTCCACCTATAAGTCAATACACAGAAGTTAAAGGGTTTAAAATAAAAAAAAAAAAAAATTAAAAGTTATCCAGAAAGAAATTGAGAAAGGATTTTCTTGTGGTAATAGGGCTATGGGTTAAATGGGAAATAGGAAGGAGTCTAAAGAAGATGTATAAATTTTTGTGAGAGAGTATGCCTCTGGTGGAAAAAAACTATGAAGTACTGTGGGGTAAGGTAATGTGAAAATGAGACTCATTGAGTTGTTCTGTGCCACATTTAATACCTATCCAGAGGGAGGAGTATATAACTGGTATCTCGAGAACAGGTTAAGTGGTGTGACCTTTTTCTAGGTGAGGAGATGAAAAAAAATTAGATGAGGCCACTTTATATGTAAATGCTTGTCTTGTAGTATTTTATAATATGCTTCTATATTACCTCAAAAGGCATATTCTAGGGTGGGGAACTCATAGGTCTTTGTGATTAGTGCTGCTGTGGTATGGCATTATGTAGAAAAAACCAAAACCTTAGATTTGAAATTAGATGACCTGGAATTAAATCCTAGCTCTGCTATTTCACTTATCTCTGTGATCTTGATCATGCCCCTTTTCTTCTTTATTTCTTCTTGCCATCCCACCTATTGCTAACTATATATTGAAGTCATCATTTATCAAAGTATATGTTGATTTAATTTGGAGGATATCTCTGAACCTTTTTCATGAGGGAGATTGTTCTTTAAATTCGAGATTCTTTGAATGATGTCTGTATTTGCCTTGCTTTTTTTGATTTCCCTTCTGTCAAAATTAATGTCCTTTATTAATAATTGATTTCTTCATATATATATATATATGTATATATAGCCATGTCATAAAAACCAGCAAGGCAAAACAAACCTTATTTTTTACATGTTTTTGTTAAGTTATCTCAGTCATGTCTGACTCTGTGACCTCATTTGGGGTTTTCTTGGCAGAGATACTAGGGGTTTGCTGTTTCCTCTCCAGCTCATTTTACAGATGAGGAAACTGAGGCATACAGGGTTAAGTGACTTGCCCAGGGTCATACAGCTAGTAAGAGCCTGAGGCCACTTGAGTCTCCCTGACTCCAAGAGTAGCACTTTATTGCCCCTGAATATTCTCATTTGTCTAACTTCTGGTTTTGTTGTCCTCTCTTTTCTTTTTCATCCTTGATTTAATACAAATAGAATCCTAGAACTGTCTTGGTTTTTTTTGTTTTTTTTTGACTCTCAAGTGACTATAAAACATGATGGTTTTTTTCCCCTTTAATACTCTTTTTTTATCTTCTTGTCTTGCTTCCTTTTTGGTCAGTTCTGAATTGTGATGTGAGAGAATACATTTAGAGCTAAAAGGACTATAGTCTATAGTCTATAGGACATCTAGTCCATCTTGGAGGAATCTCAGAGAATTGAAGCAATTTTGCCTGGTATTAAATGGCAGAACTAGGATATGGAAACCAAGTCTTTAACTGTTAAATTCAGTGTTCTTTTCATTCTCTGTACTGCCTTCTTCTGTTTTCCAAAAACTCTTATTAGCATTGACATTTTCCTGAACTTTTGACTGTGACCTTTGAGCCTCTTCTAGTCCTTGCTTCATTTATTCTTTCTCAAATCTTTATAGCTGTACACAATCTACTTTGGAAAATCTTATTTCCTGGAGTGTCTAGTGTACATCCTACTCTCTGTTTGGTGTAAGTTTTGCACAAATTGTCCCCATCACCTTCCTTTTTCCATTTACAGAACCCCGCTTCTTTTTTTTCTTTAAACACTTGCCAAAATTAGACTAATGCTTTTCCATTTAGAAAGCATAAGGTTTCTTTTAGGTATTAAATCTGCATTTTCTTCACTTATTTCTTATAGTTATATAGTTTATATTTAGTATTCTGTAAAGTGACACTTTTTCTCTATTTGTATGTTGCAGTTGGGGGAAAATGGAGAATTGAACCCTATGTTCTAGCTCAAATTATACCCCCTTCCTTGTATGACTTAGATTACGTAACAATTTCTCTTTGTTTGTCTCTCCAATTATAAAATGGGGATAATGTATGTCCTGCCTAATCACAGGACTATAAATATCAATAGTTTTGAAAGTGGTATAGCATGCTGCCAGTTTTAAGATAGGATTACAAGGACCTTTTTATTTTCTCCATACCATGCCCACTTCATAGCACTCTAAACATTGTTCTGCACTCTGGAAACTCAACCACTGATCCAATATTCAATTATTAAGTGTTCATCCACTATATGCAGTGCACTGCATGCGACACAAAGATGGGGAGGGATAGCTAGTAGCTTTCTTCTTGGAAGGTAGGATTCACAAAGATTTTGACTGGCATACATTGGGTTGAGCCTAACAAAGAAGACATTTAACTGGGATAAATGTAAAACAACCCAACAAAACCCCAACCCTTACATTTGAGTTTAAAAGAAAATTAAATTTAGAGTCACAAGATGAAAGAAGCATGGCTGTCATTTGTCTCAAAATGATCTTGAGTTTTTAATGGATAGCTGCATCAGCCCGAGTTATGAGGGTTAACGGAGTGTTAGCAAAAAATAGCTATTTAGATCTTAGACTGTATTAAGATAGGCAAAACTTTTGGCATGCTTTTTTTTTTTATTCATTCTCTGAAGCCTCATTATATAGTATAGAGTTGGATTAGGTTCTTGAAAGCTGTGCTGGAGGAGCATAATCTAGCAGAGTCTGCTTTGCTTTGAAGGCATTTAGTCAAGTCCTAGGAAACAGGTAGTATAGTGAATAGATTGAGGGATCTGGAATCAGGAAGTTTAAATCCAAACTTAGACACTGACTATTTGGGTGACCTTGGGAAAATCACTTAACCTGCATCTGCCTCAATTTTGTCTCTAAAATCAGGACCATTAGGCACCTATCTCACAGGGTTGTTGTATGAGGATCAAATGAGATTGTAGAGCACTCGGTGTTAAGCATCAAAATGCTTATTCTATTCCTTTCTCCTTTTTCTGGTAACAAATAGTCTCCTTTAAGGACCAGGCTACCTATTCACCAGCAGGTTGGGAGATTGGTGATGAAATCTTTGTCTCTGGCATCCCATAAAACAAAAATAGAAAACAATCCTTTATCTTTTTTTGTGCCCCTTTTCTGCAGTGAAAGGCAAAAAAAAGGATGCATGTTCTAATAAGAGGCACTGTTCTCATACTATCTCTAAACTTACAATACAACTGGATTGTATGCTAAATTTGAGATCTTGATTAGCAAGTAATCATGTTACTATTGGTCCTGAATGACCTTGGGCAAATATGTAACCTCTCCAGGCTTCAAGTTTCTTGTTTGTAAAATGTGATTTTTGACATCATTGTTGTGGCTCCATAATCTATATCAATCCTTATATTCTTGCTATAAAAAAGATAAAAGAAGGAAGGTGCTGCCAAATTGAGGGATAGTTGACAGACTCCTTAGAGAGGCCAATAAAATTATTGGCAGTTTTTTTAAATTTTTAAACATTTATTACTATTCATTTTTAACATGGTTACATGATTCATGCTCCTACTTTCCCCTTCATCCCCCGCTCTCCCCCCTCCCATGGCTGACGCACATTTCCACTGGTTGTAACATGTGTCATTGATCAAAACCTATTTCCAAATTGTTGATAGTTGCTTTGGTGTGGTAGTTTCCAGTCTACATCCCCAATCATGTCTGCCTCAACCCATGCGTTCAAGCAGTTGTTTTTCTTCTGTTTCCACTCCTGCAGTTCTTCCTCTGAATGTGGGTAGCATCTTTTCCATAAGTCCCTCAGAGCTGTCCTGTGTCATTGCTTTCTGCTAGTACAGAAGTCCATTACATTCGATTTTACCATAGTATATCAGTCTCTGTGTACAATGTTCTCCTGGCTCTGCTCCTTTCGCTCTGCATCAATTCCTGGAGGTCTTTCCAGTTCACATGGAATTCCTCCAGTTTATTATTCCTTTTAGCACGATAGTATTCCATCACCAGCATATACCACAGTTTGTTCAGCCATTCCCCAATTGAAGTGCATGCCCTCATTTTCCAGTTTTTTGCCACCACAAAAAGCGCAGCTATGAATATTTTCGTACAAGTCTGTTTATCTGTGATCTCTTTGGGGTACAAACCCAGCAATGGTATGGCTGGATCAAAGGGCAGGCAGTCTTTTATAGCCCTTTGAGCATGATTCCAAATTGCCAGCCAGAATGGTTGGATCAGTTCACAACTCCACCAGCAATGCATTAATGTCCCAATTTTGCCACATCCCCTCCAGTACTCATTACTCTCCCCTTCTTTCATTTTAGCCAATCTGCTAGGTGTGAGGTGATACCTCAGAGTTGTTTTGATTTGCATTTCTCTTAATTATTAGAGATTTAGAACACTTTCTCATGTGCTTATTGATAATTTTTATTTCTTTACCTGAAAATTGCCTATTCATGTCTCTTGAATTGGCAGAGTTTTTATTTTATACTCAAAGGCTACAAGAAATATAAGTTCATAGGACACTTTGTCCTCTCATAGCTAGACCTTTTGATAAGATTTTGCAAAAAATCACCATTAAAATCATTGCACTTGTGCAGGAGCATCTGTTACAGAGGATGAAAAAGAGTTGAGAGTTAATGAAAAACTCTGAAAGTCCCTTCAAAATATGTCATCTTACATATCCTTTGCTGATTAATGACTTAGCATATAGATAGTGACTTGGAAAATATGAATCTGTAATGAAGACTGAGAGAAGCCAAAGTTAAGGTGTGCCGAAGCCTCATGCTCCTAGATCATTAATATTTCCTTTGATAAAATAATTAAGTATTGCATATTGTGAGAACTGATTATTTTGACAGACAAATGATATGTTAACTGATATGGTGGTTACTGGTGAATCAGTTGTGTACAGTCAGAACAATGATATGTTAGAAAAAAAAGACTAAATCTAGCAAAAACCTAGAAGAAAGTAAAAATGTGAAAAAGATACTGCATGAAGTTGAAACAGTTTATTCTTGACCTATTCAAACAAGTTATTGCTAACAAACAGAAGAAAGAAAATGACACTGATTATAATAATTTTTATAAGTGCTTTGGTTAGCAAACCCAATTTGTCAAGCAGAGGGAGATTGTAGCCAATGGCACTGCTAGTTTAAAATGTAAACTCATTTGTAAAATCTTACAGAGAAAAACGATGAAAGATTATGCTGAATTGCCTCATAAGCAATGGAAGGTCAAGCAAGTTTAAAGAAAGCTTGGCCAGGGCTCAACAAAGCCAAGTCATTCTGGAGGGTATTTAGGGATGAAAATGGGAGGAAGGTCCTACAAAAATTCACAAGAAAAAAGTGAAAAAGATTTGTAAAGATTTTTGTCACAACTTTTTTCACCATCAAGGACAATTGAGCACTACAGCACAATAGCAGACATGCTAATAGAGAAAGAAGAAATGGTACTAAAGAGAAAAAAGATGGGGAAAACAGCTGGGTTGGAATAATTGTACAAAGATAATTTGTACTAGAAGTGATGTAATCATCAGGATATTCAGTGATTGACTCACTAGGTATCTGAAAATAGAAAAGATACTGAAGGTTTAGAGAAAATCTTGAACATTATTAATACTCCCAACAAATAAAACTGAAAACACAAGTTTTCCCATCTTTGTGACTACTTTTTTATCTCTATAAAATGTTTATGAAACTCATTTACACTTATTTGTGTGTAACAATTAATAGTCAATGAACAAAAAAATATCAATGAAACATTTACAAGGGCCTAGTACAGCACTTGGCACATATGCATTTAAATGATTTTTTTGTTCATTCGGTTCCACTGATGAAGGTATTGATATAGAACTGGTAAGCTTTTAAAGTGATAGTCTATACTGGACCATGTTTTTTATTCTAAAATTGCCTGAAAGATGTAGAGTACAAGATAGTACTGTGTGTATTTTTGATTATGAAAAAGCATGTGATTTGGTAGATCCAAATATTCCCTTAAAGACTGTCTTTTAGCAAAATGTTTCCTATACATATTACAATTACTTAAGATTTTTGAAAATAAGTTTGTTGAGTTAACCCCTCCTTATTGCTAGCATCAGATGAGGCATCAAGCCCTTGACAGTGTTCAGCACTGTAATGAGAGAGGCAGTGCCAAGTCCAAGTTGAAAGGAGATTCCCTACTGGCATCAAGTGTCTTCAGATGCTTCTTTTGGTGAATGCTATTGTGATAATTGCCTCAAACCTAGCATGTGGAAGAGATTTATTACCACACAGAAGCATTTGGCTTGTCTACAGAAACAAAACGAAGCGGATGAATGCTGTCTATTCTCTAGATGATGACATATGGTTGGACAGTTAACCTACAGAGCTTGTTTAACTATATGTTATTGGAATAAGCAGTGCAAATATACAGTGAATTTGGCCTGTAATTAAAATGGAGGGTAGGGGAGCAAGTAGGATTTTCCTATAGGAATTGCAAGACTAACTTAAAAATTCCAAACTTCTCTTAACAAAGACCTGCCTTTTTAATACCAATATTGTACTGGTGGGGGTATTGCATGGCTTTGAGACATGGAACATGAGTTTTTTAAAAAAAATTGACCATGAGTATAACAAAGGGCATTGAAAAGAGGTTCATAGGGGATATCAATGAGTAGCAAATGTATGGCAAACTAGAAATTTCAAATAAGAGGAAGAATAAACAATGTGTAGAAATGTGTGACCAAAATAAATTGCCTGGTCACATGGTGAGATCAAGGATTGCCAGTGGAACATTCAAGCTTTCCATTTCTTGTTCCTTATTCCTTACAACAGTAGTTCCCAAACTTTTTTGGCCTACCGCCCTCTTTCCAGAAAAAATATTACTTAGCCCCCTGGAAATTAATTTTTTTTAAATTTTAATAGCAATTAATAGGAAAGATAAATGCATCTGTGGCCCTCACCACCCCCCTGGATCGCTGCAGCACTCATTTTGGGAATCATTGCCTTACTACATACTTCTCCGTCTCCTATTGCAATTTCAGGAGAAAGGAAGGAAGGCTCCCAATATTTCGGTTAGATCCTCTGGTGAACTTATGTGGTACTGCACAGTTAAAAGGTGCACAGGATAGATAGATTTATTTTAATTAGTGAGAACATTCAAATTGATGAGATACCAGATTTATTTGAATTTAACATATTTCCAGAGTCAACGAAATATATAGTACTGCTATACTCCATCATACCTATTTAAAAATGAGGAATTCGGTGCTGTAACCTGGAAGAGGGAAAGATTTGGTTTCTGTTTGTCTTCAGATAGCAAAGCCAGGAACAATGGGGAGAGGTTGCAAAGAAACATGTAGTTTTGAAGTGAGGAAAGTTTTCTAAAAATTAGAAGTAGAGGGCAGTTAGGTGGGTCAGTGGATTGAGAAAGCCAGGACTAGAGGCAGAAGGTAGACTCAAATTCTGGATTCAAATTTGACCTTAGGCACTTCCTAGCTGTGTGACTATGGGCAAATCACAACTTCAGTTGCCTAGCCCTTGCTGCTCTTCTGCCTTGGTACCAATACATAGAATTGATTCTAAGTTGAAACATAATGATTTTTAACAACAAAAAAATTAGTAGGAGGTTCCTTATTATATAAATACTCAGGCTGAGCTTGTAGTGAAAACTTTCCAAATATTAAATAGGGAATTTTTTTTTCTCAGTGGGTAAGCAAATGGCCATTAAAATCTCATGGTTTTACAGTTCTTGATACCTTGGAATTAAGAAGTAGTTCAGGTGCATTAAGTAAACTTATGTGTTTGTTTTGTCAAAGTATTTCTAAATGGTTTTTTTTTTTATCATTTGTATATTTTACTAAGTATCACAAGAGTTCATTACTAGCTTTGAAACAAATTTGTTGCTGCTAATATATTTGCTTTTGTCCATGACTGTAATTCAAAATTCTTTATCTGTTAGTTAGATGTAGTTAGTACCTTTTCTTCTAAACTCTTATTTTAAGTACCTTGAAGGTATTTCCACCAAAATGTTTTTATAGCTTAAACTCAGGCAGTCCAAAATTAAAATTGTCATCTTTACTCCTAGGCTGATATTGCTTCCCAACACACTTGAAACCACACCAGCCTTGCCTTTTTATACCTTTGCTGCCTGTTCTTCATTCTTAATATCTCTTACATTTTTCCAATTTTCTCCAGTTCTACTTTGAGAAAACAAGAAGGAAAGGAATAAGTATTTATATAGTGCTTATTATGTGTCTGGTACTTTGCTGAGTGCTTTTTTACAAATATTATCTAATCTGGTTCTCACAACCCTGAGAGAGGTAGGTGCTATTATTCCTATTTTACAGTTGAGAAAACAAGGCAAACAGGTTGCCACAGCTACTTAGATTTTGAGCCTGGATTTGAGCTTGGGTCTCCCTAATTTAGGCCCAGTGCCCTCTCTACTGTACCATTAACTACCATCTGGTCCTTGTATTTATGTTCCAGAATCATCTACTTATTGGAAAACTGCAGATTGAATTGGATGAGTTTCTGTTATCTTTCTCTCCACTGGCTTACTTCCCAAATCTAGTTGGTATTCTTTAACTTCTTGCTCAAGAGCTTGTATTAAGTTTGCTCAAGTATGTATAATTGTCTACCACATGAAATGTTCATTTGTATTTAACTCATTTAGACTGTCCATAATCTGTCCTTGCTCTTTACCTATGAAATCTAATGTCTTGACTAAGCTTTAATATGTATGAATATGCCTTAATGTGCTCCTGGTTCTCTGCTTCCAACTTCCAATATCCTCCTTAGCTAATTTTTGTTTCCATAACTTTGCTTACAAAGTTAGCCTGGATGCACTTTCCATTCCTTTTTACCTATCTAATCTTATCTATCTTTTTGAACACCTAGCTCAGACTTTAGCCCTTCTGTGAAACTTGTCCTTATTCTGGTGCTTAAGTGATCTCCTCTTTCTGTGAATGTTTAGTGTACAACAGAATCTAACCCTTGATTTGTCATTTATTGCCACTTCTTGTGCAAGGGTGTGATGCCATTTTTAAAATAATTTTTTTTTTGTTATTTCAGCACATACAGCACAATGGTTAGGTACTACAAATCATAAATGTTTGTAGTTGGTTGACTTTGCTTTTATTTGGAAGGGAGAAATTTATATAATAGATGCAGATAGTAAAATAGTATGTTATTCTGAAAGATGCCAAATATTGTACATAATTGTCACTTAATAAACTTTTGTTGAATGAATGAAGCTTCTGTCCTCACTTGTAAAAGAGCTGCATAGTGTAATGTGAAAGAGCAGTGCACTGGCAGGCAGAGGACATTTGGCTCCTCATTTAACTCATGGTTCTGAGTTCCCTTATCTGCAACATTCTGAGCTTGTATTCAGTGATGCCCAAGATATCCCATTCAATATAAAAGCTGAGTTTGACTGAGAAAATAGGACTTTGCCTAATTTTCTCTGGCCTTTAATCATTTATTCTTGTCTTAAATTTTTTGTTTCTCATATGGAGCACATCAGCACCTTTCTATTTAAGAGGTGATGGATAGACATTCTTCTCTATTTTACATGTAAGTTTATGATAATAACTTGCCTGTCTGGGATTGAGATATTTGAAACAACTGAGAACCAGAAATAAAAAGGAGGGAAGGGTCTGAAAGCAGTCAAAATAAATGTTTCAAATATTGTATGTGAAAACTCATACATTTTATTCATAAATATTAATAGTAACAATTTGTAATTATATCTTGCTTTAAAGTTTACAAAGCATCTTATGTACATTGTCTTTTTTTTTTTTTAACCCATAACTTCTGTCTTAGAACTATGTTGGTTCTAAGGCAAAAGGAGTGGTAAGGCCTAGGCAATGGGGGTCAAGTGACTTGCCCAGGGTCACACAGCTAGGAAGTGTCTTGAGGTCAGATTTTGAACCCAGGACCTCCCGCATCTAGGCCTGGCTCTCAATCCACTGAGCCCAGCTGCCCCTTGTATCGTATCTTGATCCTCCCAACAGCCCCCCCATGAGGTAACTTTTACAGGTATTGTCTCCATTTTACAATTCAGAAAATAGAGGTTCAGAGTAAAAATTTGTCCATGATTATACCTAGCTTTTAAGTGTTAGATGTAGAATTTTAGAACCTTATACTTTCACTCAGAGCCTATTTATGCTCTTACTCTATGAAGAGATATAAGTTTAATCTGTTTTCTGAGTCCACTGCAAATTAGAGCACTGGAATAGGTTTTGGGATCCTTTGGTTTTGGTCTCAAATGGCATCAAGTAATTTAAGACCTTTGGCAAGTCATTAAGTTTTCCCATCTGTAAAATAAAGAATTTTGATTTAATCAAAGGATTTAGGAGCTTTAACATCTCATTTTCCTCAATCATGGCTGCTTCCTTTGCCCCTCAGTATGGGGAAGTATTTTTTTCTATGGATGTATCTTTTCATTTTTTTATCTCTCTCTTCACTATTAAGACACTATTAGAGGGGGGCAGCTGGGTAGCTCAGTGGAGTGAGAGTCAGGCCTAGAGACAAGAGGTCCTAGGTTCAAATCCAGCCTCAGACACTTCCCAGCTGTGTGACCCTGGGCAAGTCACTTGACCCCCATTGCCCACCCTTACCACTCTTCCACACAGAAGTTAAGGGTTTAAAAAATAAAAAAGAAAGAAATTAGGATTAAAGTCAGTCTAAATTAGTAGGAAACCTGAATTTTTTAGTGTTTTTTTATTAAAAATGTTTTTTATTGAGAATATTATACAGTAACACAAATTTATGGTAAACAAGTAAATCACTGGCCCAACTTGCCTCAATATAGAGATGAGAAGACTATTTTCAGTGAAGTATTAGTTGCTTGTATGTTTTCTATAAGTTACAAAGAAGGTGTTGGTCAAATTCAAACAAAACCCAATAAAAATCAAGAAGCATTTATTAAGAGTGTGTAGGTTTCAGGCACTGTGATGATTGCAAAAGATACAAATACCAGTAAAACAATTCTTACCCTGTGGTGAGCCAACATGTATACATGTAAGTAGAGACAAAATTTTTTAAAATTGAGAGTAGGTGCTGGCAACTGCATAAGTCAGGAAAGACCTCATGCAGAAAGTAGCACTTGAGCTAAGCTTTGAAGGAAACTTGAGGTTCTTGGAGGTGGAAGAAAAGGAAGAAGTGCAATCCAGACATGAAGGACGAGTACATAGTGTTGGCAAACCTATGGCTGTGGCAGAGGAGGCTGCTCCTCTCCCCTCTCCACACATGCCGAGGACATTTCTCACATGACTCCTCTGCCGCTCTGCCCAGCAGCCCAGTGGGAGTCCTTCCTCCCTCCCCTGTCTGGGATAAGGCACGGGATTCACATGCCACATGAGGGTTGCGGTTTGGGCACTTGATCTCTAAAGGGTTTGTCATCGCTGGTTTAGATTGTCCTGTGTGAAAAACAGTAAGAAACCCAGTTTGGCTGGATTGTTGCATGGATAAAGAGGAGAGATAATGGCAGCAGCGAGGGGACAGAACAGTGGGGCTGGAGTCAGGAAGACCCGAGCTCAAATTCAACCCTTCCTAGCTAGATGATGTTTGGATTAGACACTGTTCTACCTGCCTGCCTCATTTTCCTCAATTATAAAGCGGGGATAATAAAAGCACTGTACCTCCCATATCAAATGAGATAATATTCACAAAGCACTTAGCACAGTGGTTGGCATGTAATAGGTGCTAAAGAGAATGAAAATCCCTGACCCCCTGATTCTTTTTAAATAAGACTCCAGTTATCACATTTAATCAGTAATTAGGCACAATAAGCAATTGTCCCAGATTATAGTAAGATTACTAGAAATCTAGTAATTGCATTTCATAAGGAAAAAGTCTAAAGTACACAGTAAATCTAGCTACTTTCTCTTTTTCTCACAAGCTAGCATTTGCAATAGTGTGTGACTCATTAAGTTAGCTGAGAGCTTATCAAACACCTAAAGGCGTGTCCGGATGATGGGGGGGAGGGGCTTTGGAGGTGTCCTGACCATTTGACCAAAGTACTTCCTTAGTATATCAGATTGAAGGCCATCCCAATCAAGCACTCAATCATTGCTAGAAAATAGTCTTCCTCTGCCTATTGTTCTTAAATGTAACTACTGCCCTTTCATCTTAAATGGATCTCCCACCCATTGAAACCCTAGGATTGGTGGTTGAATATTGGGGTGGGATCTTGAATGATGTAATGTTTTAGGGTATAAAAGGAGAAAAACTCTCATTCAATTGTCTTAAATTATGAGGAAAATCTAGTGACCCAGCTTTGCTTGAGAGACATTGGTCTCTCTCAATAAACTTGTTATTGACTTGCAGCTTTGCCTCTTTGCTTTATTCCAGATTCCAGAATCTATTCCAGATTGGCTGAAAAATAATTAGCTACAATATCATATAAATGCTTATTCCTTCCCCATCCCTGGCCCTCAATGTGTAATAAGTTAGGTCGAGGAACACGTTGTGAAGGGCTTTAAGTGCCAAACCAGATGATTCTATTTTTTTTCCCAGAGGCAGTGGGGGAGCCACTGAGCAAGGGAAAGACCTGGCTATATCTTTCTGTTTATAGTCACTTTGTGATATGAAAGATGAATTGAAGGAGGCAGAGACACTATTTGGGAAGAAGCTATTATGAAAAGCCAAGGTGAGAGATAAGGAAGGATTGAACTAG
Source organism: Gracilinanus agilis (assembly GCF_016433145.1). NCBI lineage: Eukaryota > Metazoa > Chordata > Mammalia > Didelphimorphia > Didelphidae > Gracilinanus > Gracilinanus agilis. The sequence goes on along the minus strand of NC_058132.1, from coordinate 122,857,799 downwards.
GGTAGGTAGTGGTTCCCATCTGAGTTGGAGAGAAGAGGAAGGATGTGAGAGACATCTTAGAGGTAGAAGCTTTGGCAGCTGATTGAATATGTATGGTAAGACAATAAAGAGTCAGGCTGTGGACAGGGAGAAGGAATTTTAGAAGAAGGTGAATTTAGGGGTAAGAGAATGATTTTTTATTTTTTGTGGCTATGTTGAATATGAAACTCTGGGACTGGTAGTTCAGAATGCCTGATAAGCAGTTGTTAATGGGGTTGGGACAGGATGGAGAAGCTAAAGTTAAGTGCTTTAAATTAAATGCTAAGTACATCAGTGTAAAGCAAAGATTCAACCAGATCATTTAGAATAATTTAGTATTCTGATGAATTGGATTTCCTGTTTAACTGGTTTGTTTCAATTTGTTTTATGTTAACGGTTTTTGGAAATAGGAAATACTATCATTTACTTCTACCTAATACCTGTTTTAGAATATTGTGACTATAATTTGATCTTTTGTTTAGTGATTTTTTTTTAGTTTTATAGTTCCTCTGGGTTATTATTCTGAACGTCACTTAGTGTGCATTATTGAAAATATGGAAAGTATAGGATATTGGTTTGAATCAGAAATAAAACCTTAGACTTAAAAAAAATTCTGTCATTAGTTTTTTTTTTTTTTTTTTAAACCCCTTAACTTCTGTGTATTGGCTCATAGGTGGAAGAGTAGTAAGGGTGGGCAATGGGGGTCAAGTGACTTGCCCAGGGTCACATAGCTGGGAAGTATCTGAGGCTGGATTTGAACCTAGGACCTCCCGTCTCTAGGCCTGGCTCTCAATCCACTGAGCTACCCAGCTGCCCCCCCCATCATTAGTTTTTCTCCCAAATATTATTATAATATATATATATATTATATATACCATAAAGAATATGACTAGTTAAGTTGTTGTCAATACAGGTTTTATTTTTATTTTAATATATTTTCCCATGTTTACATGATTCATTTTCTTTCCCTTCCCTCTTCCCTCCCCCCTCCTCAGACAAGCTATTCCACTGGATTGTACAAATGTTATCTATCACTTGATATCTATTTCCATAATACTCATTTTTGCTCTAGAGTGATTTTTTTAAAGCCTAAACCCCCAATCACATACCCATATATACATGTAAAAAGAGATGTCATATGTTTTGCTTTTGCATTTCTACTCCTATAGTTCTTTCTCTCAGTTTGGTTAGCATTCTTTCCCATAAGTCAGGAGTGTCCTGGCTTGTGGCATTGCTACTAGTAGCAAAGTCCATTACATTGGATTATTTCACAATATTTTACTTTCTGTGTACAATGTTCTCCTGATTCTGCTCATTTTAATAGTTTTTTAAAAAGTGAATTACAATTCTTTTCAAACTTGTACTGTTTGCTTAGCAAATATTTGCTAAAAAAAATAATCAGAGGGATATTTTCAAACATGCCTAATATTAACCTCTTTGATTTGGTGGCCATCTTAATTTTGATTACTTGGTACATTCGAAGAAAATAACTAGAGAGAGAGATTTTAAGTTACTTGTTTAAATGCTGTTTAGAGTTTAAAGAGCTATATGACTAGCTCTTATGACAGAGGGTAACACCACTATGATTTATTTTATCTTCATGGTTTCTAACCTATATGTTGGGGATACCTGAGATACAGCAGTATTAAAAACACTTTTTGGATGCTATTTTTCATAATGTATGGAAGCACTCATATTCAAGAAAATGCAAATTTAATTAAGATAAGCTAATGGAATTAATTATGCCTTTTTGTCATTTTCTCAGTTGATGGTATACTTATAATACACTTGTCATCAGGTAGACCAGTGATTCCCAAAGTGGACACTATTGCCCCCTGGTGGGTGCTGCAGTGATCTAGTGCATTTGGGGGCAGAGAATAACTGTAAGTGGGTGGTGATAGTATGTGATAGGGGGCGCTAAGTAATATTTTTTCTGGAAAGGGAGCGGTAGGCCAAAAAAGTTTGGGAACCACTGAGGTAGAGTCTCTGAAATTAAAAAAAAGTTTCCATTGGGGGGTGGTAAGGGTATGTTGGGGTTTGTGTATGTCTGTCTGTTGTTTACCTCTAGAGGGAAATCTGTTTCTGGTGAGTAGAAGGAAGAACATGCAGTAAAATTCCAAGGGAAGAAAGGAGGGCATGGATAGTAGGATGATTTATAGAGGACAGTGGAGCCATTCTGCCTGATTTTAAAGTGGAACTTAAGTTAGTGGAAGGTAATCTGGTTGATGATTAGTGATCCTAATATATATCTACCTTTTAAAAATACCAACATAGGAAATATTCATTGGTGTGAAATAAAATAAAATTAAAAAAAATTCTTTACTTTTTATCTTAGAATCAATGCTATATATTAGTTCCAATGTAGAAGAGGGGTAAAGGCTAGGCAGTGGAAGTTAAATGACTTGCCTAGGGCTACACAACTAGGAAGTGTCTGAGGCTAGATTTGAACTTAGGTTTCTAGGCCTGGTTCTCAGTCCTCTGAGTCACCTAGTTGCCCCCCAAATTAGTTTTTAAAATAGTGTTTTAATTTTATGTACAAATACCCATGAACTAGGTTAGTAGACATGCTAACGTGATGAAAATTGAACGTATTTCGTCCCTTATAGACATTTTAAAAATGAAAATCATGTGATTCCCTCCTCCCCCTCCCCCCCCCCAGCCATCTAATTAAAGTCCTTCTTAGACTATCCTAAAGTCATATAAACTGTCTTTCTCCTTGTGGTTCTTGACAGTTGTAGTAAGAAAGGAAAGAAAAAGGAAGTGCAATATTTCCTCTTCCTTTTTTTCATTTACTCTCGGGATTGCTTCAGTGAAAAATGCTAACTTGGTATGGGTTTATAGAACCAAACCAAAATTTACTTCCAAGTGATATTAATAGCTTCCAACCATCTCCCTTATATAGGGTGAATACAGTTAGATGCATATGTAACTAAGGATAATAAATTTAAATAGATTGAAAAAGGGGCAGTGTTGATTTAGGTTTGGTATGCTCATATTTTAGAGAGTGAGTATAGCCTTGCTTTTAAAAAATTATCAAATTTATTAAATTTGTGAATTACTTAAAAATTAAATTAAAAATTCACTTTTTGTGAATTCAGTGATAAATACTGGATTTATAAAAATTATATAATGGATTATTAAAGAGGTTATTAAAGGACATCTAGTAAATAGAAATAATAGGGAACTAATGTGACTTCATGAAAACCAGATCATGTCATACTGAATCACTATTTCTTTCTTGATAGAATTACTAGACTGGTAAGTTAAGGAAATGCTCTAGATAAGATTTATCTAGATCTTGTAAAGCATTTGAAAAAAATCTCATGCTTCTTTCTTATGGAAATGCTAGAGAATAAGATGTGGTCTGGATAATAGTGCAGTTAAATGAAATTTGAACTTTATGAACGACCATATCCAAAGAAGAGTCATTAATGTTTCAATGTCTACTTGGAGGAATGTCTCCATAGGAGGACCTCAGATCTGAATGTACTTGATCCTGAACTAAAGGCACAGCATGACATGCTTAACAAATTTGCAGATGACCTGAAACTGGGGGGATTGTTAGCATATATGATGACAGTCAATTCAAAAATATCTTAACATTGGGGAAAATCAGATAAGATACTATATGGGATAATTATAACATCTTACACTTGGATTCAAAATGTGTGTCATGAATGCAAGATAGAGGAAGGCCTGGCTAGACAGTAGATCATCTGAAAATGATTTGGAGATTTAAATGAAGAGCCAGTTCAATTTGTGTAAACAGTGATAGAATGACCAAGAAAGCTAGTGCAACCTCAGGCTTCTGGCCTGGTCAGACTACATCTGGAGTGGTTCAGTTTTTAGGAAAGCCATTTGGTACAATTATGACTATCAGAAGGAAGGCAAAGCAAAAAGTAAATGAAGGACTTTTAGGTTGTGCCTCATAACATATCAGAAAGAATTGGTATTGTTTTTCTGGGAAAGGGAAAGATTTGGTGGGGGATAGATTTTAGAGGTGGGAGTGGTGGTGAGAGAGAGGAGAGCAACAATACTTGAAGGGGTTTATCTTGGAAGAAAAGTGATTATTCCTATTCTTAGTCCAGGAAGGCAATGGATAGAAGTTAGAAAGAGGCAAATTTATGTTTACTATTAGGGAAAAACTTGGTTAACACTTAAAACTGCCAAAAGAGCCTTGCTATCTCAAGGGGCAATGGGTTCCTTTTGGTGGAGATCTTTGAGCAAAGTCTAGTTGTTTGCTTTGGGTAGAAGGGATTCCTGTTCAGATACAGGCTGGATTAGGTAGCCCCTGGAAGTTGTGGGGTGGGAATGGGGGAGAAAGATTGTATGAATCTATGAGTAAAAACAGTTAATTATGTTAAAGGTTAAATTGTAAGTTTTCTGTATGTTTTGATTTTAAAATGACAAACTTTCTAAATTGTCTTATCTTTAGATCTCTCATTCAGAAAGCAGTTAAGAGCAAAGCCATAAGTAAATATGATTTTTTTTCTTAAAATGTTAGTCATATCATTTTGAAGTTTGTCTTTTCAAACAACTTTCAGAAATGACTGTGTGCTGGGATGTAGAGCCACTGGACCTTGGGATTGTGACTTTGTTCTACTAAAATACTGGTTGTATGAATGGCATTAAAACTTGGTCTAGACTCTAGATAGTTACCTGCGCAGTATTCCATGTATACCAAATTGCTGACATTGATATCCTTTTGATTTTTAAAAACTAATGAATGTTGGTACTTAAAGATGAAGTTTTGGTGAATTTATTATGAATTTTATGAAACATTGCTATACATCTGTCTTAGAGGCCTAGTCATCTTTTCCCAGCTGTAGATTCAGCTCTATAGTATCTCTTTTTTCCAAACCCTCATATACTGTCGTAGAATCAATATTGTGTCTGTCTGGTTCTCTTTTCATTGAGTCACCTAGATGCCTCCTTGATGTTGCTATTGCCATAAAGTCCTTCCCTTTCTATTTGCACAGCCACCATCCTAGTATAAGCCCTGAATTGCCTCTTGCCTAGACTATTGTAATATCCTCAGATTCGTTTCCCTGACTTCAAATCATGTCCCTTTGCAGTCAATCTTCCACACAACTGAAAGTTGTATTCCTAAAGTACAAGACTATTTGCCTCTAGGATAAAATACAAACATTTCTGATAAACTGGTTCATCTTAATGAATTTAATTTTTTTCGATTACATTAGAAACAATTTTAAACAATTGTTTTATGACACTTTGTGAATCAGAATCTTGGCGCACACCCCCCTTCCCCGCTTCCCCATTCTTCTTCCTCTTTGTTGGAGGTGTTATATAGTCTGATTTAGATTATATCAGTGCTTTCATACAAACATGTTTCCATATTCTCCATGTTGTGACTGAAAACACATACACTGATAGATATTTAAGGCCTTTTTCAACTAGGCTTCAGCTTATCTTTCTATATTTATTACACATTACTTTCCTTTATTTTTTTTGCTATAGTTTAGCCAAACTGGGCCTCTTGTTCCTCGTATAAGACAGTCCATCTCTCATCTTTGTGCTTTTACTTTATATAGACTTATTTCCGGTGCTTAGAACACACTTCCTCATAGTTTCCTTCAAAACTCAGCCCAAATGCCATCTTCTCTGGCTTTTCCCAATTCTTACTGTTTATAGGACTTTCTCCTTTCCTCCTTTATTATCTTCTGTTTAGATTTTTTTTAATACTTAAGTATATGCTTAGTATGTGCTTCTTAATGACCCTTATTCTTTTTGTGACTCAGTTTTCATTGATTGGCCTACACAGTCTGATTGGCCTACACAGTTGTAGGAATCCTTATTAGTGCATAAGTAAGAAGACAAAAAAAACCCAACAAGAAATGACAACTAACAGTAATACTTTAAAATTTCAAAACAACTTCAGAATTTGCTATGAATTGTGGATATTTATTTGGAAATATTCTTTAGACCTTTGTAGCTTTTCAGTTATTTGAAAGTGTGGTCTCAGGGAATATTTTAGTGGAGATTTAGTATTGTATCAACCTAATGATTTTCATTTCTATTACCTGCATTATGAATTATTCATGTTTTTAAGTTTTCTTTATTTCATAAATCTATGTAGATTTGATTCCATTTTTCTTATGTATATCATATGCCAGCTTGCTTTTGCTATCTTTTCTTGGTTTGGTGTTTTTCTTCCCCTTGACCTGTATGTTTCCATTCTCAAGTCTTTGGGGATTGCTCTGTCTGTATACTAGACATTATGTGCCCTGACCAGCCATGTTAGTCATTAGAAGCCTTGTCCTTATCCAGTGTCTTTTGCTGCCTGTATTTGTAGTTTGTAGAGATTGTGCTTCTACAAAGAAAAGGACCCAGACATACAGCACAGGTTCTTCCCAAATTGAGGAAGAAAAGGGTCAGGATTCAGTATCGCCTATCTCATTTTTAGTGCATGGATAACCCAGAATGGGAATGACAAAATTAATATATTGATTTTGACTGCTTCTTAAAGTTGCGCAGAATCTAGTAGACCCTGGACCATATTTCCTCTACATTGCTCCCCACTGCCACTGCCATCTGACTTGGCCAGATGGCAGTAAGCAAAAGTTTGATTCTATCCAATAGCCACTAACTGACAATAATGAGGTTACTGGCCCTTAGGTCTTACATAGGGAAATATTTTGTTGGTATTGTTCTCCTTATCATGAGTAGTTAGGGGAAAGATAGCAGCAAAATAATTTTTAATAGACCTCTCTTCTTAAAATTAGGAATTTGAAAAGTATATTATCAGGAAGGAAGGGCTTGGCTTTTTACTCTACCACCAGCTTCTCTCTCTCTAGGAATTAATAAACGAGTAGAAAAAAACTTAAATCTTTTAATAATGTAGAACAAGATTGTTCTAAATGACCAATTTTAAAAGCTCAAAAATCATTTACTTTTGGTTTAACAAGGGTTATATATAAAAGATGGCAAATATATATATTTCTAAAATGTGAAAAATTAAAATAAAACAAATATAGATGATTACTTACAGTACAGAAGAATTCTTGACCTTTTCTGCAAATTTTCTTTAAGTAAATAAGCTATCTTAATGCTTTTAATGCATGATTTGCATTAAATTTATGCAAACATTTCAGGAACACAATTTGGTGGCAGAAGCCACCAAATTGTAGTAATTCAGACTTCCAGCAGAGGTCCTCAAAATGAGGCTTGCAATGCATTTTCTTTCTGGCATTTTATTTTCTTTTTGCTTTGTGTTATGAGAATACTAATGTTGTATTAATTTATGATTTGAACTGAAAACTTAAATTTCCTTTTTCTTTTTAGCTCCATTTACCTCTTAATTCACCTTTGCCTGGAAGTGAATTGACCAAGGAACCTTTTCGTTGGGATCAGAGACTCTTTGCATTAGTGTTGCGATTGCCTGGTACCATGGCTGTTGAATCAGAGCAATTGACAGGTGTGCCTCTAGATGATTCCGCAATCACACCAATGTGTGAGGTGACAGGAGGTAAGGTTTTTGATGAAAACAAAAACAAGCTCTCAGTTGGTGCTAACTTAAGAGCATTTTTAAAATGCTCATTTTGAAGCTGTTATATCTACTGGATATGATTTTGAATTGCAATATTTCATGCTTCTCAACTAGGAAATGGAAGTATTCATAATTGCTTAGTTGTTTTTCTTAACTATTTACTTAATTATTAACTAATATGAGATTTACAGTTTGGGGTTCTTTGATATGTTGAAAGAATATGAGTTTAAATAAAGATGGGTTCAGAACCCATCTCTGATACCACACTGGGGACCATGTGGGGTCACTTAACTTCTCTAGGCTTCAGTTTTCTCACCTATAAAATAAAGGGGTTGAATTATAGATGCCTCTGAGTATCTTCAAAAGATGATCTATATAAAGTTTGGAAACATTAAAGTTAGATTTAATTTAAGGAAGAACTTCTTATAAAGGCTTTTATTAGACCAAATCTACTTCTATGAAAATATATTAACATTAGGATGTCCAAGGGCATAAGCATTAGTTCTTCTTAGAGGTAAAGATGTGGGTAGAAATCTATTTCAACCATATGTTCCACTTAAAAATCAGAAAATTTAGCCACTTTGCTAGGTGCATATTATTAAATAACTCAAAAGATCATAATGTTTAGGAGATATTTGCAGAGTGTTTTATTAACTAGGTTTGTCTGAGACACTCAGATGTAAAGTCCTGTTGTCTTAAATTGTGTGTGTCTGCATGCATATTTGTGACTCTGTATGTGGGTTTAAATGAATGAAAAAATATGAAGCATTAAGAGCAAAGCACTGGGAATACAAATAAAAAAAGACTAAAGTACTAAAAGTAGAAGAAAAGGATCTTTGCTTTCAAGAAACTTCACTTTGTAATGGGAGAAGGCAGCACATAGGAAATTTCTGTAAAGTCAAATGCCAAAGCCCAAAGGCCCTTAGCACGTAGTGATGCATCTTCTTTAATATTATTTCCACTAATAAAACCATTTCATTTTCTGTTGGTGAACCATTTCATGGTTCCAGGGACTTTGGTGATAAGTTTCTTTTCTTGACTAGGCAAAGGTTATAGCTCTTGAAGAAGTAATTGCCAGTTTCAACTTACATAAAAGTTGTTTCCCTAAATATTAGCTGGAAATAGAATTTAGGGGAGGGAGGGTGTGGGAACTGATGCTGCAGAGGTTCTTAGATATACCTAGCAATAGCTGTCTACCTGTTATTAGTCTTTTCCTATCAGTGACAGTTGGTTGATAGTGTTGTTGATATTAGCAGTGTTGGTGGGCCTCTTTTCCACCAGGCTTGCTCCTCTAGATGGTTGACTGCAAAGTCCAAGCTGGAAGAAGGGCCTGTGGTGTGACTTATTTGTAGGGTTTTTGAAGTATAGGACCCTAGAGGGTGGTGTGAAGAGGGCAAGGATATAGTGTAGTTGTGGTTTGATCTGTCTATCACATCATTATCCTGTTTTTCAAGGTTGTATGGTAATATTCAAGAATGTTTTTTTCATTCTTTCATTGTACTGAGCCATCTGTATTTTTGAAACCTCAGGTCATAGAATTTAGAGTTTGAAGGAACCGTAGAGACCATGTAGTCTACCTTCTTATTTTTTTTGGTTAATTGGATAATTACTCATTGTACTTGCAATATTGTCTCAGATGTATACAGCTTTTCAGCTATTTTATTATTAGGTTGAAGTAACTAAAGCTTATACATATGTTATGTATACAGGTTGGAAATGTCTGCATTTTTCACTAAATTATTTTGGAGAATTGATATAAAGCTGTAGGAATATTGAGTGAATTTTGGCATTAGGTTCAAATAAATTTAGGGTGGTACAATAAAATACAGCCATAGAATGACTAGAAGGAAACTTGAAGTGATCTAATTTCAAATCTCCTATCTACCTGATCATCTAATTGGCACAATGGACAGAGCATTGGGCTTGGTGTCAGGAAGAGCTGAGGTTGCATGTAGCTTCAAACACTTGCTGTGTAATCCTGGGGAAATGACCTAATCTTTCTGCCTCAGTTTGCTCAGCTGTATCATGGGAGTAATAATAGAACCTACCTCACAAGATTATAGTGAGAATCAAATGAGATAATATTTATAAAGTTCTAGTATCTGGCATTATTAAATGCTTGTTCTCATTCTCAGTCCTTTCTCCTTTAGGAAGTTCTGTTTTGAAATAGTTTTTACCAACTAGCTATCTCTTGCCTTTGGCTTAATTTTTGTTTAACCTCCAGAGCAGATGATTCTATAACCTTTCCTGGTCTTGTATTTTAATCTTTCAGGAACCTTTGGATGCTAGACTTTTTTTCCTAAAATCTAATGGGTCCATTTAGTTTAGCACCATCAATAATGGAAATAGAGGAAAGCTGTTCTTGGTGACATATAAATGAAATTTCTGAGAAACAACCCTAATTTTTCCTAGGTTAGAGAAATTCATCTTTTTTTAACCTTCATTGTTAGTTCATTTAAAAAATTAGAATTTTGATTCTCTTATTTTCTTTTTGTTATTACTGTTCAGTTGTATTCATCTCTTAAAGTGATCTCTTAGTTTATCTTGGCAAAAGATACAGGAGTTATTTACCGTTTCCTTTTCCACCTTACTTTACAGATGAGGAAACAGAGGCAAACAGGGTTAAGTGATTTGTCTTTGGTCACACAGCTAGTAAGTAAGTGTTTTAGGCAGATTTGAACTCAGGAAGATGAGTCTTGACTTCATTTGAGTCATATTGAGACCTGGCACTATCCACTAGACCAGTGATAGGCAAACTACAAGATTGGGATTGGGGGTGGGGAATGGGGGGCCTGAAATGTTCTATCCTGCTACGACATTATTCCTAATCTGACAAATACAATGAGTAGGATACAATACAATGAAACTTCAAAAAGAGTTGCCTTAGAAACAGACTGACAGATGAGCATTTCCTTTCCTTTGGTCCCCTTTTTAAAAAAGTTTGCCCATCACTACACCATCTAGCTGCCCATCTTTTGTTTTCCTAGACTTAATTATGATGCTACTCTAGTATTTACCCACTTAAGAGAGCCTTGTGTTTGACTATGCATTTGTATTCATACAGTCTTCTCTGGTCTATGGGGGCTAGTGCTGGCCAAAACCAAGTAAAGTCTTAACATTGATGATTTATGATTTTGTGTGTTCTTGTCAAAATTGCTTCATAAGTTTAAAAGTTATTAGTTGATTTTGATTCAGATTTGGTATACTGTTGCAGGAGTATCAAGATAAGTTTTACTTAATATATGGTTTAACCTGTCAAAAGACAAATGGTGATTCATAAAAATTTTCAAGTGGTTATATCTCATTTTTAGTGTAGTGCAATGCATTTTGTTACATTTGCAAAAATGTTTTAAGAGAAAAAATGAAAATTTAGAAAAAGGGCCTTGTCTATAATATTTATAAGTTACTTAACTTCTTGTGATTGGCATTACTTTTAGACTGCAGGGAAGTAAGGTATATGGTTTACAGAATCAATAGTTAACTAATAAGTATAGAATTATGAAGAAACAAATCACAGTAGATTTATTAAACTAAATATTGAGTACTAATGACCCATACAAATCTTTGTGATTTCATTTCTTTGGTATTGATATAACATATGATTGTGTTATACTACCTAATTTATTATGATCAAGAATAGTAAAGATATGTGAATTCAGCAACATCTGTTGATGTCACTATATTATAAGGCTCAACTGTTATTAAATGTTATACACATCCCCAGTCCTCCTGCCTTCCCGGGAGGTACATATATACATATACCTTAACATTTTTGGTAACAAAACCATCATTTGAGTTCAGTAGCTCTATTTCTAATCCAGTTTGTTTTGTAAAAATTAATTGATTCTCATAATAATTTGAATATTGAACTTGTTTTTATAACACTCAGTGAACAAGGCAACTGGCACAGGTATAGTTTCTTTTTTTCTTTTTCTTTTTTTTTTTTACCCCTTGTACTTCGGTGTATTGTCTCATAGGTGGTAGATTGGTAAGGGTGGGCAATGGGGGTCAAGTGACTTGCCCAGGGTCACACAGCTGGGAAGTGGCTGAGGCTGGGTTTGAACCTAGGACCTCCTGTCTCTAGGCCTGACCCTCACTCCACTGAGCTACCCAGCTGCCCCCCTATAGTTTCTAATATACACTAATGCCAAATCTCTTTATAGTTTGTCCGTTAAGCAAAACTGTCTTTGAGTTTTGTGTTTCATTACAGACTGGGATGGGATGTTTGTGTTTTTCAAAATAACCTTTTGCTAAAGGTCATATATGCTAAATGCATATGTTATAACTACCGTGAGACACATAATATCATGTATTTCAACTGATATTGACTGTATTTGTGAAAAGGACACAGCCTCTGTTGACTTTTTAACAACTGAAATGCTAAGGTTTGGATTGATGATTAATTAGGCAGATTTTCAGATTTCCTAGACTTTTCAAACTATGTTCCCTGTAATTGTATCCTGCAAATATCTACTTAAGAAATGAATGTTGGTATTGCCCTTTTGGTGTCTAGTGTTATTAAGCATTTTCAAATGCATAGCAGAACACAAAATTTTTTATTTTAGTACTGCTTGCTTTAAAAAATAATTTATTGAATCCTACCCATTATTTTCAAAACTGCCCTGCATGCCTGTAGTACCTTCTAGTCTCCTATGTACTTTAAAATTTTTTCAGTGGCCTTCTTTTTTAAAGTTTTTTTTTTTCTTTTCTTTTTGGCTATTATCACTTCCCACCAAACTCTCCCCTCCCTTTCCCACCTTTAAGCAGAGAGGACATTTTCTTCTCAGATTGATTCTGAATGTAAAAGACTTTCAAGTGTCTGGTCACTCTGGAAGGCAGTTATATATAGTTTGCTTGAACAAGGAGTACGAGGGGATATTGGTTCAAATCTAGCCTTAGGCACTTAATTAGCTATGTGACTCTGGACAATTTAACTTCTCAGGTTCCTTGTCCAAGACAATAACAGGAACAGTACTATTACCTATGTTTAAAAGTTGTTGTGAGGACAAAACTAGATATTTGTAAAGTGCTCTGCAAGCTTTAAAGTGTTATACAAATGCTACCTCTTTTTGTCATACCATTCTTGCTAACATCTGGTCTTTTGCCCAGGAATAATTGAAATCCTCTTCTTTCAAAAGCACTTTTTTTGTTTTTTGTTTTTGTTTTTAAACCCTTACCTTCAGTCTTTGAGTCAATATTGTGTATTGGCTCCAAGGCAGAAGAGTGGTTAAGGGAGGGTTGGCAATGGGGATCAAGTGACTTGCCCAGGGTCACACAGCTGGGAAGTGTCTGAGGCCAGATTTGAACCTAGGACCTCCCATTTCTAGGCCTGGCTCTCAATCCACTGAGCTACCCAGATGCCCTCTTCTCTGTTCATTTAAAGAAGTTGCCAGTTCTTGTGTGATCCTTTCATGGTTTCGGACTGTTTATAGTATATTATTATTTGACTTGGGAGCTCTAGATCTTTTTCCTTTTGGTGCGTGTATCAGGAGGTGATGATTAAATTTGTTTTTATCTTTCATTCGTGATTTCTTGAAATGTGAATCCACTGCTTCTTAAGTTTTCACTCCCTGACCTTTCAAGTCAGTTGTTTTTTTGTATTTGATATCATATATCTTATATTTTCTCCTAATTTTTTTTCAGTCTTTATTATTTCATTCCAATACTTGCTCTCTTGGAATAATTGATTTTCACATGGTTTATTCTAGTTTTTCAGAGATTTCATTACTTACGTATTATTTGATTTTTTTTATCTACTTTTCTACTTTCCTTCAAAGTCTTTTCTAAAAAAAAAATAAAGCTTTTATTTCATGTGCCTCTTGCTTTATTCTGGATATTCATTAGGCCATATGGGAAAACCTAATTTTTTCCTTTGATTTTTCTATTTATGGTTATGGAGAATTATATTTTCCAGGTTAGATTTTTGGACAGGTCTGGATCCATTATAAAGGCCTGAATCTTCTGCTTGCTCTTCTTTCCCATTTTAGTTCCTAAATGAAGGCTTTGTGCCAGCCCCCTGCTATGTTTTTAGATGGGATGGCTTATCTTCCTTTATTAATTTTTACCTCCTAGATCTAGGCCCACTTGGATCTTTGAGGTATTTAGAGTGCTATGGGCCTGCGGTATCCTGGTCTCAGTGCTTCCATGCTCAGATTGGCCTCTGCTTCCTGTGTCTAGTAGTCCTTTCTGAGATCCTTCCAATATCCCACATGTAGGTCTTCAAACTTTGTGGGACTTTTGGGGAGAATATTCTTTTCCAGCTGTCTCCAGATATGAGACTTGCAAGCTACGTGTATTTGGCCAATTTCTGGGCACTCTGAAAGCCAGTTATGTGGTTTGCTTGAATGAGGAGGGTTGGCTTTTCCACAGGTGTCCTCTCATCTGCTGCCTGTGTATTTTTGGAACACATGTTTTTGGGCAATTCTTGGATCAATGAAATCAACTTAACTATAGTTCCTTATTGGATTTCTTGATTATCATTTGATCTGCCATGACATTTTAGGTTTTCTTGTAGTTTCCAGTAATTGTATCCAAAGAACCCACCAGGAATACAAAAAGAGGAGTTTATTTGTGATAGGGCTTAGTTTAAACATCTCAACAGGAGAATAAAAATTCCCCCCCAATAAATACAAGTATTTGTGTATGTATGCCTCAATTAACATTAATTATTTACATGTAAACTATTTCTAAAATTAAATGATATCACAGAAGACTTTTTGTTCCATTGGAAAAGAACAAAGCAGGAATTGAGGCCACTGGTGAAGAAGGGATTTGAGGGAAGGCAGCTTAGAAGGGGACTTAAAAAGTTACATACAAAGGTTTAAGACTACAGTGATGAAATGTTATATATAGCTTTGCTTTGTATACTTAAAAACTAAATATCTAGGACACATAGTAGCTACTATTGAATTTAAGAAATGCTATTGAATGCCTTTTATGCTCTTTAATAACTTTTTGACACTACTGAATTAGAAGAGTTTTGTTATTCATTGTCGTGTATAGTCTGAAATATGATGTAGTATAGTGGTTCTTAGGATTTGTGAACTTCTAGAAAAAGTTTGAAATTTGTATTTCAATATAATTAATTTCTTTTGCAATCCTATATTTTATGAATTTAAAAAGCATTATACTGAGACAGGTTCCTTCAGCTTTAGCAGAGTACCAAAAGGGCTCGTGACATAAAAAGCTAAGAATCTCTAATATTGTGAAAAGAGGACTGGTCTTGGACCCAGGCCTGAGTCCCAGTATGTGCTCTAACTCTGAGTAGGTCACAATATCTCTGAGCATCAGTTTCTTCATTTGTGAAATGGAGGCAGTATACTGCTTATATCACAGTCAGAAAGTCGTCATAAGGAAAATGCTTTGTAAGCTTTAGTGTCTAGCTCTGCTTGTATATGTTATCTTTCCTCATTAAAATGTATCTGGAGAAGGCTCAGTGGATTGAGAGACAGGCCTAGAGATGGGAGGTCCTGGGTTCAAATCTGGATCAGACACTTCCTAACTGACCCTGGGCAAGTCACTTAACCCTCATTGCCTAGCCCTTACCACTCTTCTGTCTTGGAACCAATACAGTATTGGTTCCAAGACAGAAGGTAAGTGTTTTTTAAAAAATGTGTCTGGAGATAAGAACTGGTTTGCTTATATTTAGACTATCTATCTATCTATCTATCTATCTATCTATCTATCTATCTATCTATCTATCTACACACACACACATATAGTCATTGCTGAGCATACTGATTGGCATATACTAAGTGTTTAATAAATGGTTTTTCTTTCATTAATACAAATTTTAGCTCTTTATTTAATATTAGCTTTTTCTTGGAATCTAAGAACTGAAGGGACTTCCTAGGACCATGTAGTCCAATCTGTATCCACACAAGAAACTCTCTTTAAGTAGTCATTTGATATCACCTATCAATAAAGACAGAAGACTCATCTTTTGGAGGTAGCACATTCCCACTTTGGAGTGACTCTAATGTCTTGAAAAGTTTTCTTTCCATTATACCTAAATTGGAGACAGCTGAGTAGCATATTAAAGAGAATGCTGGGCTGGAGTCAGGAAGATCTGAGGTCAAATCTAGCTACAGCTACTAACTGTGTGACTGAGCAAATCTCTTAACAACTATCTTCTTATTTCTTCAACTGTAAAATTTGGATAACAACACCTTCCTCCCAGGATTTTTGGGAGGCCCAAATGAGATACTATTTGTAAAGCACTAGGCACATAAATGTTTATTCCTTTCACTCATCCTCAATCTGATTCTCTAAAGCCTGCACATCTATTATTGTCGTGTATTATTCTAAAAGTCTTCAAAGTCTGAGTGCAAGGTTTTAAAGGAGGCAATGTAAGGGAAAGAGCACTGGATTTTTGAGGTCTTAGCACTTGGGTTCAAATCCCACTGATGCCACTTTTTTCTCTCAGGTTTCTTACTGTACTTAGCTTTTTGGCTTTAGTTTTCTCATCTATAAAAATGAGGAAATTATGATACATGACTTCTGGTGGTTTGTTGTTTCTAAACATGTGATCCTTTGACTATACCTAATTTTTTGGAGTATTTTGATTTAGTGTAAAGAGCTCTGGGTTCAAATCTTAATTTTTACACTGTCATTTGACCAGTATCTGTGAGAAGCAGGCAGTATGGATAGAAGTTAGAGGTGCTGGACTTGGAATCAAGAAGACCTAGATTTAAATCCTGCCTCAGACGTGATTCTTTGACAAGTCATCTAACTTCTTTGATCATTGGATTTGTTCATCTGTTAAATGGAAGTAATAATCTGTAGCATTTAACCTCGTGGAGATTTTATGAGGATCAAATGACAATGTATAGAAAGTATGTTGTAAATCTGTTATGTGAATGTAAGTTATTAGTAGAAGTAGTAATTTTCTCATCTGCATGAAGAAGATAAATGGTTTTACAATATACCTTGCCAGATCTTTTGAGTAAAGTATTTTGTGCACCTTAAGGTATTGTTGTTAACTTTGTATATTCTCCCAGTGCTATATGCATATAGTTCACTTGGTAAATGTTGAGTTGAATATTCCTAGCTTTGGCATATGTTAAGCTTTGTTTTGTTTATATTTCAAGGAATTAGATAGGAGGGGATTTATTTATTACTTTTTATTTTATTATTATTACTCCCTGTTATAGGAAAATATATGTTATATTTAATATTTATGATGTGCATCAGGTAAATATAATTCGTATTTAAGGTTGTGTTGTGGAGAGACCACAGTTACTTGTCCAAAAATTTAGTAACAATTTCTAAAATATATGTTACGAGTATTGCTGATAATATTTTTTAAAAATCTACTCTATTATATAAAGTAATGAAATAAAGTTGACATTTTGTTAGCACTATCAATAATGGGACAGTTTTGTTCAATCAGCATTAAGTGCCCACTGTGTGCAGAGTAGAGAGTTTGGCTCTGAGAAGGGGTGCAGTTTAGAAAAGCTCTTGTCCCTACCTTTGTAGAATTTATAGCTCATGGTCTTTCTTGTAAAGGTGAGGATTTTGATGGCTAACTAGTTTTTGTCTTGCTTTTCTATTTTAGGCCGCTCATATTCTGTGTGTTCTCCAAGAATGCTTAATCAGTGTCTGGAGTCCTTGGTGCAAAAGGTGCAAAGTGGGGTGGTGATAAACTTTGAAAAAGCAGGACCAGATCCTTCCCCCATAGAAGGTACTGTAATTTCCTAGTAGACGTTTGAAGTAAACATCAGCAGTAGTAAAATTAGAACTGAGAAATTATTTTGATATGGCAGTATATAGAGATATTAAAACTTTAGTGGTGGCCAACAGAGAGTATGTATGTAAAATAAATAATGAAGTTCTGACAATCCCACTGCTTATCTGTTACTGACAGTGTGGGCAAATCCATTAATTTTGGGGGGCCCAAAGGGTCAGGGATGAACCTTCATTATTAGGTCTTCATCTATACCTGTAGGCAACCTTTATCTGGATTCATTCTCTTAAGACTATAAATTATAAGATTATTAGGCTACTTTAAAGTCATGAATGTAGGAGGAGACAGAACTCAATAGGCACAATTTTACCTTTTTTGTTTTTTGAGGCTCTAAGAGATCTATCTCAAAAATTTGAATGTTGCTTAGTAGAGTTGGTCTATTAGGAATAAATGATAATAGTAAATTTTCAGATTTGGGTAATTATAGAACTTAAATACTTTGTTGGAGAACTTAAGCCATGATAGAGGTAGTGTTCCATACTTTAGTTGGTCTTGAGTATTTTCTTACATAGAATAAATTATTAGAGGATTCATAATCACTTTGATTTTACCATTTAAATTTGTGTCAAAATTTTAATGACAAATGCGTCTTTTATACTTTCTTAACTACAGATGGGCAGACAGAACTATCAAGACCTTTTGGATCTCAACCTTGGCACAGCTGTCATAAGCTTATCTACGTCAGACCAAACCCTAAAACTGGGGTTCCAATAGGTCACTGGCCTGTTCCAGAATCCTTTTGGCCAGATCAAAATTCTCCAACACTAGTAAGTGTCAGAAATAGTGTGGTGTGAGAAGCATGTGAAAATAAATCTCTTTTTATATTAGTTTTAAATTGTGGATGGTTGTAATGAAGACAGTAAAAGGTATAGTCTCTTTGAGGAAGAAGTGTAATCTATTTGTTCAAAATTCTATATCAGCTCTTAAAGGATAATTAAAGTTTCACAGAATCTCATAATGTACCTCAGAAGTGTCCAGTACAAACCTGTATATGGGCAAAAATGCCCTTTACAGAATACTTGATAAATATTCAATACTTGATAAATATTTTGGGGTGGGTGGATCTTCTACTTCCTATGGAAGAACATTCCAGTTTTTGGTAACCTCATTGTTACAGAGTATTTCTATATAGTAAGCCTAGATTTTGTGTGTTTTATATATATACCCAGGCCTGGAGTCAGAAGACTTTATCTTCCTGAGTTCAAACTGGCTTCAATACTTAACTAGTTTTGGTGACTCTGGGCAAGTGACTTAACCCTGTTTGCCTCAGTTTCCTCTTCTGTAAAATGAGCTGGAGAAGGAAATGGCAAACCACTCTAGTATCTTTGCAAAGAAAACTCCAAATGAGGGCATGAAGAGTTGGACATGACTGAACAACAACTATATAGACATATCACTGTCTACACATATGTTACTTTCAAAGATGTATTTATTCTGGGGACATGATTATGTGGATGGGATCATATATTTGATCTACTAAGTTAAAGAAAGAGTAAAGAAAGAACCAAGTACTCTCTGTCCTTTAGAAATTACCCAAATAGTTTTATTTAATTTTGGTTTAAGTAAGTCCAAAATACCCACAGCCAAATAGTATATTTAAGCTTATGGCAAGGTAGGTGAAATTTCTCTTTTCATTAGTAGTATAATGTGAGGGGTAAATGAGATTGAAAGACTATAGACCACAATGTTTGAAACTGGTGACCAAAAACTGATTATTATGTAAAGATTAGAAAGTAAGCATATGGGGAAAAAAATCTGTGATTGTTCTAAGAATTTGCTATATACCAATTCAGTTTATCTTGAAGATCATTCCTTTGATGCTCTAGACCAGTTCCTTTTCCTATCTTCCTTTTCTCTAGTGCTGTTTCTGCTTGCTTGTATCGGGGACTTTAATTTTAGAGTCCAAATGTGGATCTGTGATAGAAGTTGCTCCATAAACAACAATTATTTTTGTGGTAGTCATTTTGCAGATATTTATAATTAATAATGTAATAGAGTATGACCAAGTACCCTATGAAATGTTTTATTTTTGCCTTTACATGCCTGATAAAACCATCTCCATCATGTCATTTATTTGCCTCTCCAAGGAAACTTATGACCCAGGCTTGCATTTAGCTGTTATTGTTTCCTTCTTATGATTTGGTCTGTATCAAAGTGCTTGCCTTCTCAATGAAAGATAAGAGAGGGAATTTGGAATTAAAAAAACTAAAAGATCCAGGATGATGATTGCATCTTGTAGGTACAATGCTATAGAAATTCATACCTAATTGTAGTAGATTACAAAGCTGAAAATGTGGTCTCTTAATTCTGTTGCCTTTTATTGTCCTAGTTCTGTACCTTTCGTCTTTCACTCTTAAAAAAATTATATACTTGTTAATAATCACCACCAGCATTAGCTGAAAATATTTAGCTTAAACAAATGCGTTAAAAAATTATGTGCAAACCTACAAATTGCACATTGTTTATAATTCATTTAAATATGTAAATCATATATGTATGGAAATATAAACATCCTCTTTTGAGTTCCCCTTGGATTTGTTTTACTTGGATGCTTTTTTTTCCCTTAATTTTGTGACTTTTTTTAAAACCATGATATGTAGTATTCTTATTCTCTTTTCTTCAAATATTTCCCTTATTTTCTTTATAGTTCCAATATTTGTTACTTGTAATAACAAAATACAATCTATTACATTGAAATATCTTTTTAGTCATTTCTCCCATTCATTGCATTTGTGGTATTTTTAGTTATTTTGTCATAACATACAGAGCTTTCATGTTTTCATACATCTACAGTTTTTTTACCCTCTCAATAATGCCCTTAGGACTTAACTTTAGTAATAGAATCTCTAGATAAAAAAGCATGAATAACTTTATAGCTTTTATTGTGTATGCCCCTCTTTTTTTAGGAAAAAAATAGTTCATAGCTGCTCTAACATTGTAATATTAGGCCTGTTTCTCCGTGTTTCTATCAACATTTAATTTAATCACTTTATTCTGGCTGGTTTCAATTAACATATTACCAAGGACCATATTTTGCTAGATTGGACTTTATGCAACAAAGAGACAATCTGTTGCCAGAACCATACTCTTTCCAAAACAAGTCTTTCCAGCTTGGTCATAGCCAGTGGAACTTTTGTTTCAGTGCTACCACCCCTCAAGGATGCAGGATCATCTCCATATTATGATGAGTGTTGAAGTAAGACTTTTGTTGAGTATTTATGTCTCTAAACTAGTGATGGGCAAACTATTCCCAGCAGGCCAGATCCAGGCTGTAGTTTGCCCATCACTGCCTTAAGCAATTCCCTAATCACTACATCTGGATGTCGGGGCATAGTGATTAGGAGATTGCTTAAGGCAGTGATGGGCAAACTAAGCTAGCAGGGAATAGTTTGCCCATACTGCCCTAAACCATTGTCATCTCACCAGAAATTATGTTTAGAATGTGTGTATGCTCAGGCTTAGTTCTGCTACTAATCTCTTATGGGTTTGTGTGTATGCTAAAGGTACTGGTCATTTTCTTTGTCCATTGTTTAACTCAAGAGGAAAAGTTTTCCTCACATGGAATATGGCATATTAGTGGAATAGGTGTAGTGAAATATTCTAGTACTACGTTGGTGAAGATGTGGCATTCATGCCCCGCTGGCTGGGTCTGTTCCCCTCCTATTCTCCACGGTGCCCCAGGACATTTTTCACAGGTTCTGCCCCTCTACTCACCAGCCCCACAAGAGGACTTCTTCCCTCCACCGTCTCCATACCCTGTGCTCTTCTAATATACTGTCATCTTTCCATTCTGGTCCTATTTTTCTGTTTCTTCTCTTGTGACATTTGTAATGTTAAAATGTTGAGATTTCAGTTTCAGTTTCTGTTATGAATTAGCTCTTAATCTAGGGTGTTGAGATATCATAGAATCTTAGTTAGAAGGGTCTTCATAGTCCCTAGTCCAATAGGACACTTCAGTCCCCAATTGAAAGTTCCCCTCTATAACATTCCCAACAACTGGGCATATATAGTAATGTTAATAGTTTATATGTAAGTCTTACTTAGTGTTTGAAAAAAGATGTATGAAGGTATGAATTTATATTAGATCTGATTTTTTCATTGATATTAATATAAAATGAATGGCTAGTAAGTAAATTGAAATGAAGATAGTGTTTTTAAATTCCTTTATATATGTAGAGATGTTTTTATGTATAATGTATTATGCATTTATTTGTTAGTCTATTTGTTTAGGAGGTTGAACATTTGTTGGATAATAGAATGGAAACTTAACATGGAACAAGACTTTGAATAGCTAAGAAATAATTTTGCATATTATTAGGTTGTACATATGGATGTGCAAACTATATTGGGGCCATTTTATTAATTTTTGGGTAGATCTGAACCTGTAATTTTCCCATAGGGAAACTCCCAGTGTGTAAATTCCACTAAATGCAGTATGTCTTTACAAAGTTATTTGGAGTTCTAAGATTTTAAATATCTTATGACCACAAAAAGTATATGTCAGAGGCAGAATTTGAACCCGTTAGGAATAAAACAGGGTCTGGCCAGAGTTTTAAGCATTTATTAATAAAATGGAAAAGTGATAGAAGAGGGAGAGATTTAGCCATACTAATTTAAGGTAAGATCTGGTCCCAGGTTCAGCCCAGCATGGTTTCCTCCATGCTGACTGCCAGTCGCCATGCACCAGTTGAGGGAGCCAGTCTGTTGAAGAGTGGAAGTAAAGAGGCTTCTCCTTCCTGTGCTTGCCTTTAAATGCCCCCTAGTTCCTCCCTCCACAGCAACTTTGTACGTTGATACTCAAACTCACTCCAGGGGATATCAGGCCAGCCAGGCCATTAGATATGATGTTACATCTACCCTTGGGGTGCCACAGCAGGATGGAGATATTTTTCCTCACACAGATCCTTGTTCTTCCTACTTTTGAGAGCAACTCTCTACTACATTACTCAGGCTCTTCCTGGGGTCGGGCTGAATTGGTCATTATAATAACAGAGGTGACTTTAGAAAGTTTACTCCTTCCTTTTCAGTGCTACATTAGCATCACTAATATTTAAGCTTCTAAGTTTTTTAATTTGTCCTCAAAAAGGGAAGTCTAGTCCCTCAGTTGCCCTTGAACATTTTATTTTAATTGCTTTCCTCTGGACCTCTTTTTGGATCTGTGTTACATTTTTCATATGGTATAATAACCAGAAATAAGCCCTTATTTTTGGTTGCATCATAGTGTTTTATTTTGTGCATTCATTTCAGGTATATTTGTTGAGTTTAGATATGGAGGTCAATGAGAGGGCTATTGAGTGGGTATTAAAGGCAGAATCTATGCTTAGGGGGTAAATAATCAAGATCTTTGTGCTTAAGATGCACATAATTTAGTAAATCTCCAAGTTGGAAGGAGAGAAAGGAATCTTAAAAACTCTTAGTTTCATTTTTAGATGAGGAAAATTGTGATTCATAGGAATAAATCATTTTGCTTAAGGTTACATAGCAAGTTAGTGTCATATTCCTAGGCTAGAATCAAGTGTTCTTTCCAGATAAAACGTGAACACAGATAGCTTATGTGTCAGCTTGTACTGTAAGAATGGTACAAAATGCAATGAGAGGCTAGAAGAGGGAGCAGAGGTCACTTTTGTTAGAGCTAATCAGAGATGACTTTGTAAATTAAATTACATTTAAGTTGGGGATTGAAATACTATTTCCACAGGCAGAACTTAGAAAGATAATCCAAGGAGAGTACAGACAAAGGTATGAAAAGAGAGAAGTCTTATTTGCTAGGAACGATGAGTCTGATTTGGTGTAGTAGGTACATGGGTTTTTTGTGTTGGGTGGAGTGTTAAGATGGAAAGTAAATAAGGATCCAGATTGTGAAATCTAAGGCGTTTGTACTTTATTTAGTAGGAACTTAGAAGCCATTTAAGTGTTGTGTTTTGTTTTTTGTTGTTTTTTTTTTTAAAGCAAGAGAATGAAAAGGTAAAATATCCACTTTAACATATTAAATTGGAGGATTTAGTATGTTAATTTTTGAGAGAGCAGTGGGACCTGGATTCTAGGAAGCTATTACAGCATTCTTTTAAACAAAGTAATGTGAACATATCAAAAGAAGTGGAATATAAGGACAGTGTTTCAAAAGAAGATTTTATAGAATTTGATATCTGAATTTAATGAGCTAGGAAGAAGGGGAAAATGGCTCTTTATATTAAAGATGAGTGGGAAGAATGGTGGCTCCATTGATGGAAATACATTGAACTTGGAAATACTAAGTGGGAAAGGACTATCGGGTTAGTTTTTGACGTATTCTTCTGTTATCTCAAAGCTGTCATTTATGTGGAATTATGTCTCAGGACAAGTTTTTATCTTGGTTTTGTATGTCTGGCACCAGCGTACCTTGCATATTGTAGGAGCTTAATGAATGATTGTTGGATTGTTGTGAATAGCATATGTCAGGAGATGAGGTGAGAGGAGGATAAGATCTAGGTTGTTAAGGAAAGCTAAAGGCAAAAAAAGAATGAGAGAGACAAGACAGACAGGCTTCATTGGGGGGAAAGAGAGAAATTGAAGGTACTGTAAGACTGCTGATGTGAATGGGTGAGATAACTTGCTGCTCTTCAGTTCAAGTGACTTGATCCAGACAAACTCCATTCTTGGGCACTATAACAAGAACTTAATAGATGTGATTGCTGAGAGTATGACGGGGGAATCAAGTCAAGATGGTGTTTTTTGTTTCTGTTATTAGAAATAAATTTTTTTCAACATTTATTCAGCACTTGTTATGTTCTAGGTGCTGTTGTGGTTGATCTTGCCTTCCAGAAGAATATAGTCTTGTCCAGTTTATTAGACATGGAAAAAATAATACAGTTAGCTCATTTATAGGTTTCACTAATGTCAGTGCCACATTTAGGCACTAAAATAGAAGATGAATTATTTAATCTGTTTTATAACAGTATTCTGGGAGGAAAAGCCAATGTTCTTTTTATTACATATTTCAGGAAAAGATTTTGTTTTGGATGACGTTAGGCGTATTTATTGCCTTTGTGGATAATATACCATGTTTTAATTTAAATTGTTCCTAGAAAATAACTTAGTAAAACAAAAACTTTTTGATCATTGAATGATCACAATGAGAGATTTCACAGATTTTTTTCATAGGATTTCAGAATAATCCTTAAGAATAATAAGAGAACTAATAGCTCCTGTTTTGGACTTTTATTAGGAACAGTTACTTAATAAGTCATTTTGGAATGATGCCACCACACAAAACAGTAGGAATTTTGCTTTGCTATTTTCATTACTCAACAGGGGAACATTCCTTAGAAAATAGCTGATTTTTATTTATCACATTGTTGTACAAATAAATTGTCCATCTTAAATATATACTATAATATTCATCTAATTATAGTTATTAATTATAGTCATTTTGTGACTGTAACTCCAGAGAAATTATTTTAGTGATTTCTTTAATGTAATAAAGCTACCTTCTCTACCCACTCTCCCCCTTCCCCCCTTCTAAAAAAAAAATTAAGAGAGATTTTTCTGTGAAATGTAGGATTTCTCATTCTGGAATTTTTAGGGGACAAGGGTAATAGTAGTGAAAGGAGAGAAACTTAAGTATTTGGAAGTAGAAAGGAATAAGTCTTTATTCCTCTGGGGATTGCATTGCTAAATGACTAATAAATCTTGACCAGCATTTTTGGTTAGCTGGTGGAAGATGATTTTGACTGAAAAATTCAAAAGTATGTCTTTGTATGGGAAACTGCCTAAAAGAAACATCTAGATGTCAATTTCCTTTTTTGCAGTAGTACTAAAATTCTTTGAAGATTTTGAAATGCTTGTGTTTTACTTTACAAATTTACTTCATTAAAGTGTTTTTTAAATAAATTAAGAAATTCATTAATTATCATAAGATTGATCATAGATTTAGAGCTAGTAAGGATCTTCAATGGTTATCCAGTCCAACCCCATTATTTTATTGCTGATAAAATGGCTTTCTTGTTCTTGATTTATTTTCAGTGAGGATAGTCAGGAATTTTGATGATCACTTCCTAGCTATGTGGCCCTGGGCAAGTCACTTAACTCAAATTGCCTAGCTCTTACTGCTCTTCTGCCTTGGAACCAAATACTTAGTATTGATTTTTTTTTTTTTTTTACCCTTAACTTCTGTCTATTGGTTCATAGGTGAAAGATTGGTAAGGGTGGGCAATGGGGGTCAAGTGACTTGTCCAGGGTCACACAGCTGAGAAGTATCTGAGGCCGGATTTGAACCTAGGACCTTCCGTCTCTAGGCCTGGCTCTCAATCCACTTGAGCTACCCAGCTGCCCCTTGTATTGATTTTAAGACAGAAGGTGAGGTGTTTTTAAAAAATGTTTTGATGATAATAGTCATATTTTTCTGTTTAGCCACCTCGGACATCACATCCTGTAGTGAAGTTTTCTTGTACTGACTGTGAACCAATGGTTATTGATAAACTGCCTTTTGACAAATATGAATTAGAACCGTCACCACTGACCCAGTTTATCTTAGAAAGGAAATCCCCTCAAACCTGTTGGCAGGTAAGGTAAAACATAGTGATTTACAAACAAAATTCTAGATTTTTAGAAGATTTTAATTAATGAATAATATAATCGTTTAAATTTCATCAATGTTTATCAGCTTTATAAAGTTTTTTATGATTTTTTTATAACAGGTGTATGTGAGCAATAGTGCAAAATATAGTGAACTTGGCCATCCTTTTGGTTACTTGAAAGCTAGTACAGCATTGAATTGTGTCAATTTATTTGTGATGCCTTATAATTATCCAGTCCTCCTTCCTCTTTTAGGTAAGTAATACTTGTAGATTTTCCTTTATAGAGATGTATGAAAAAGTAGTTTTTGAAAAACAAGTTTTGAGAGTTGTTTCTATTAGAAATTTTCTAACATTAACCTTTATCATCTTTTGGAAATGTATACATCTCTGAAAATGAGTTAATAAGAGGAAGTTCATAACAGTTGCTTGTATCTTTATAAAATGAAGGGTATATGTATGTTTGAAAGTGTTTTTCTTTGTATGAATTTAACTGCCTTAGTTTCTCTCTAACAGATATTAAAAATCAAAGTGTTATTTGACCCCCAATTATGATATACACAATATACTCACAATTGTTGGCTTCTAGACACCTCTAATATTGATGCTAAGCACAACTATTAGAGATGACCCCTTTGTACCCGTCCTATCATCTCAGTCCTAATAATGGTGGTCACAACACTGTTATCTGTATATTCTGTGACGAACCCTCTCCCTTATGTTGGTAACTTCTGGGATCTGATATATGTAGATCTGCAATACTGGGTGATGTATTATAATGGGTTTTTGCTATATTTTTTGTAATCCTACTCCCCCCCCCCCCCAAAAAAAAAAACCAACAAAACTTCATTTAAAGCCCTTAGGTTTATAGTTATTTGAATTTTCTCCCATGTTTCATTCTGTATTTGAAATATCTTTCCAAAAAAAATCAGAAATTTCACTGAAAGGTAATGATGGGAATTAGCTTATATATTTCTTAGCAGCTTTTTACAAATCTAAAGGCACATGCTTGTAAAATAATTAGATACTGACTTTTGTATTTATAAATACTGAGTGGTGGTGGTTTCTACATGTTATACATTTTTAGATGACTTGTTCAAGGTGCATAAAGCAAAGCCAACAATAAAGTGGAGACAGTCATTTGAAAGTTATTTGAAGACCATGCCTCCCTACTATCTTGGGGTAAGATTATGAAACCTTTTTTTTTTTTTAATAGAGAATCAGTTATATAATTTATGTTTTGCTTCAGATTTTATGATAAAAAATTTTCCTGTTGATTAGCACTTTCTATTGTTCAGATGACTTTTGGATAGTAAATAAAAAGGAAAAGATTCAGAGATTTGCAACCAATTAGTATATTAGACTTGGGAATCATGATGCCTAGGTTCTCAGCTCTCAAATTTATTGCCACCACGGATGAGTATATTGCTTAGCTTCAGAACTTCAGAATTTGCCCTACTTTCCACAGGGAAAAAAGACATTTGGCTAATCCTTAAAACATCTCTCAGGTTAATGTCTGTGAGTCTAAATAAAGCAGACTACATTTACACAAAATTGCCTTGTTTATTATTTAGGAAATTTCATAGTTGTGTTGGTGTAGTGAGATTGGAAGGTGCAATATGTTAAACTTGGTTTCCTGAGCAGAAGTAGCCCTTTAAATAAGGAGCCTTAAAGCAAGTGGGAACTTGTGGATTTATATGGACTGAGAACTTGAACTTTTCCTAGCTAGAATTCTATTATGGATGATTTTAATTGTGCCAAAGTTGTACATAAATATAAAGTACTGATAAACATTTTACCAGGAATTTGAATAGCCTATACAAATTAGGAAATTCAGGTATGACATACTCAAGAAAAGGAACTATTCCACTGATCCTTCTATGTAGTTGGCAGATAATGGATTTATTTTGACAATATTTCGGTAATTCTCTGAGAGAGCCTGGAATAACTGTGCTCAAGTGAGTGTTACAGTCAAGTTTTATTCAGATTATTTGAAACATGAATGAAGGGAATACCACTCCAAAACTTTAATTGATCTGGGAACCTCTTCCCAAATTAACATTAAAAAACCTTGCTAAATGTTGTTTTAAAAAAATAAATATATGGCCAAAATGCTACTGGGTAATGCTAGAGATTTTATGCTTCTACTTGGCAACTGAAACTAACATTTTCTTCTGATAACATTCCCAGTTAGAATGAGAATCTCTGAGTTATAAGATCATACATAGCTCCAGAGATAACAAGGACTGTAGAGTTTGTTAGGACCATTTTGTATAGGAAGAAACTAGTTCTAGAGAATTATGACTTGGCCATTGTTATACAGGTAGGAGTAAGTGGCAGAATTGTTATTTGAACCTAAGTTCTCTCACTCCAAAGCCATGCTGCTTGGAAAGAAGCCACTGGAAATTTGAGGCTCTGGGCAATGCATAGACCCAGCAGACACTCCTAGTTCTCTCAGGTCTCCATAGCAACTATTGGGGGTGGGTACATTATAGTCGTATCTATTGTTTTTCAGGTTCTTAATTTACTATGCATCAGTTCGCAAAATCTTCCCATGTTTCTCTGAATTTTTCACCCAGTAAATCTGTATCACATTTATACCTTGCAGTATGAATATTTTGGCATATATAGGACTTTTCACTTCTGTGTGTGTGTGTGTACACACACATATACTTTACACTTCTTTGGGATTTCTGAGTCAAATCAGTTTGATGTTTTTTCATTTATCTTGCCAAACTATCTTCCAGAGTGGTTGGACCACTTCACAACAAAGAAATGAATGTTGAAAATAGTGCTTTAAGATTAGCCTAATTTTTGAAGGGTTAGAAAGCCCTAGTTAGTAAGAGAACTTAGCTATGTACATTTGTAGTTAGTTATTCAGAAACAAGTGTAATGAAGTACTTGTCTGGAGTGAAATGTGAGGATTGAATTAATCTGAGAAATAGAAAGGAATAAATGAAGATGAGAAATAGGAATAGAGAGGAACCAATCTGAGAGACATTCTCAAAAAACAGTAAGATTTATTGAAAGGCCGGATACTAGGGAATTGGGGAAGGGAAAGAATCAGATACTCCAAGGTTGAAAGATAGGGCAAGTAAATGAATAGGAAATTTGTTAGAAATAGAGCCATTGGAGAAGAGAGCCAGTGTGTACAAATAATAATGAATTAACTTTTTGACATCCTAATTTATGTTGATGTGACATCCAAGTGGAAGTATAGATAGTTGGAGAAAAAAAGATACTGTGCAAGTGAGAAGTCAGAATTGAATATAGAGATTTAGGAGTCAACATAGCTATGATCTTAAAAGCCTTAAAGAAGAATTAATTTTTCAATAGTGAACTAACAAACATTTATTAATTGCACGCTATGTGTGAAGTACTCAAGTACTAGGGATACAAAGAAGGGCAAAAAATAATTAAGGTGAGGATGAAAAGGAATACTTAATGGAGCTTACTAGATGTCTTTTTTTCCTGTGAATTAGGCAAGGTCATAATTATGTTTGTATATAGTACTGTCATAGTTGATAATGCTTTGCATGTAGTCTCATTTGACCATCAAATAACCCTTTGAAGTAAGATAGTACAACTATTCACCTCATTTTATAGATTAGGAAACAAGCTTAAAGAAGTAAAATGACTAATTCAAAGTCACAGGAAACTAATGTGTGTCAGAAGTAGGATTTCAACCTAGGTCTTATGACCCTAGGAGCATTATTCTTTCCACTATGTCCTGCTGACCATCTAGGGGAAGATTGTAAAGGATTATACAGGAGAGGCAACAAGAGATGAATTAAAGGAATTGTACTTAACAAGTTTTGTGATTTTAACAGTTTATGCTATTGGCAATATTTTGTCCTTCAAGCAGTTAAGTGCCCACTGTTTCTAAGTTACTTTGTTAAGGCCTCTGGGAATACAAAGACAAAAGTAAAAATAGTCTGTGTCCTGATGAAGCTTCTATTTCCCTGGGGGATAGGAGGGAGAGGAAATGTCACATTTTTATTAGTAAATACAAGGTAATTTAAAAGGGAGGAAGGAGGGAGAAGGGGTTGAGCACCTGATACATAAAAGTCTTTTCTTCCTTCTAGGAATAGTGGTGGATTTGTCTTAAAATCCAGCACCTTTCTCTCCCTTTTAAACCCATTTATGCATTTGCATGGCCAGTAAAGGAAAATAGATATAATTTATGAAACAGAAACTATGAAACAGAAAAAAAGCTGTCTTTTAAACGAAGTGGCACAGTAGGTAGAGCAACAGACCTGGAGTCAGGAAGACCTGAGTTCAAATATGGCCTGAGACTCTTTACTAGCAGTGAGACCCTAGGCAAGTCACCTGACTTTTTCTTTGTTTCTTCATTGGTAAAATGGAGAAGGAAATGGCAAACCATGTTAATATCTTTGCCAAAAAAAAAAAAAAATTCCCAAATGAGGTCACAGTGAATGGGAAACAACTAAAATGAAGAGCAACAACTTTTTCTTCCCTTGGGCTTTGATGTGTCAGTCCTTTCTTTTAGAATACTAATAATGGTTAGTTATTTTGCATGTAAATGAAATATAACTGAAAAAATGAAAGTAGGGAGTAATGATTTATCCTTTATAATTCCTTCCAGGTTTACACCTTTTAAATAAGTTAAATGGCCATCTAATTATTTTACCTTCTATTATTAGTCTTATAAATCAGTTTTCTTGATTACTGTACGATTGAGTGGGACAAGGGACTGCTTTAAGTTTTTGGACTTTTTCTCCTCCAATAATTCAGGCACACAAGTTCTTTTAATGTAAGTAAGTCGGGATGTAGTATTAATGATTGCTTTTTTCTCCCCTCAGCCCTTGAAGAAAGCTGTTAGAATGATGGGAGCACCTAACCTTATAGCAGACAGTGTGGAGTATGGACTTAGTTATAGTGTCATTTCATACCTCAAAAAATTGAGTCAACAGGTAATGTTAATAAATAGAAGTATCATTAGATAGGAAACTTAAGAATTTTGAACTGATAATTACAATAGTGAACAAGACTGGAGCCAATCTTAATGATTCAGACAGCTTGGCTTCTCTTAAATTCAAGTATTATTAGGATAGCCCTGTATTTAGAT
Organism: Gracilinanus agilis; assembly: GCF_016433145.1. Lineage (NCBI taxonomy): Eukaryota > Metazoa > Chordata > Mammalia > Didelphimorphia > Didelphidae > Gracilinanus > Gracilinanus agilis. The sequence continues at coordinate 122,826,888 of NC_058132.1, read as the reverse complement.
TCCAAATTGACAGTAAAAGTTTTTGTATTTAAGTAACTGAACAATTTATAAGAAAATGGGAAATCATTCATGGAATAAATCTTAGATAAGATGACATACATGTGGTCTAAATGCACTGAATTTTATTTTAAGTCAGTTTAAGGTTTGATAATTCCTTATTTGTGAAATTATAATTTATCTGATACTTTTTTCTTTAATATGCACAATTGCATGTTTGATTTGAGGTTGCTTCTTTTTATTGGAAGTAGTGTTAGTATTTTTATTCTTTTCCAAATATTAAAATATATGGGTTTTTCTTTTTTTCTTTTTTAAAGTCTCTTGGGCACACTAAAAAACAAAACAGTAAATTCTATCATAATGGCCATAATTCAAAGTAAATGAAGATACTGTGTCAGTTAAGTAGGGACTGAAAACAGTAAATGATGCTTTGTCTTGCCAAATTATTAGTGTGCTATGAAATATAGTACATGCGTTAGGACTTTTTGATAGCTGGAAAATGGACTTTTCCCGGTAGAAATTGGCTGTTGACTAAAATGCTGATGGACTACTAGGAAAAATGGAAAAACTATTTGCTTCTGTTTTTTAATGCCTTTTTTTCCCCTCTCTAATAATCTTTATAGAACTATATCATATTGCTTTTTGTTATATGTATAAAAACTTCCTTGTGTGGGTTAAGAAGTCTTGTTGGGTAATTAGTGAGATTTTCCCTCCCCTACCGTCTCATCACTCCTGAGTGTGATTATAGATTATCATGTATGGTAAAGTGACATTTTATAGATATCATAGTGTAGTGTAGTAGCTGTTTACATGGCAGTCTTAAGAAATAAACATTTTTTTATGTAGTGAATTTAGCTCCTTTATGTGAAATTTACCATGCTCAGATGACTTAGAATTGTGGTAATACATAACCATGTGAATGAGATTTTTGTTTCTTATATATAATTTTTCATAGTGTATCACATTTTTACTGAATCTTTTACATAAAATTTAAAACTTATTTTATAATCTGATTAAAATGTTTAGAATATATCATGTCAACTTCTATTTATTTTGAATTAAGGCCAAAATAGAATCTGATAGAGTCATCGGATCTGTAGGCAAAAAAGTAGTGCAGGAAACTGGAATTAAGGTCCGAAGCCGATCACACAATCTGTCAATGGCATATAGGAAAGATTTTCAACAGCTGCTACAGGGAATTAATGAGGAAGTTCCTCACAGACTTCTAGACCTCAACATGAAGGAATACACTGGGTTCCAAGTTGCTTTGCTGAATAAGGTAATTGTTGTACATAATAGTACCACCTCAAATATGCTCCTTTGTTGTTGAATACAATAAACTCTCTGTTATCTGACTTTCTGCCTATCAGAACTCTCTTACCAGCCCTTCCACACATTTATAGTACAGTAATAACTAATGTTCATAATGTTGACCCCAAGGTGCACTACACAGTTCTGAAGTACTTTTCGAATTATCAAGGATTAGTATCATTTGTGTTTGAAATAATTTATTCTGATTCTTTAAAAATTGATAATTTATGTATACCACATAGTTCCATTACCATCTATTTCATAAAAATGTAGTAATAGAAAAGGATATTAAAGGTCATCTAGTCTTTAGTCTCTGAAAGGCCTGCAATAAATGCGTCTCACCAATGGTCATCCATACTCTTCTCAAACAGTTCAGTGCTGGAAGTTTCCTGCTTTAGACAATCCATACCATTTTTGTATAACCAATTATTAGAACCACCTTCCCCTTTTTGCTGGCTGAACTAGCCAAGTAGAATATTCTAACCATTTCACAGATTAGAGAGTTTACTGTATTTCAATTACATTTGTAAAAGTGTTGATTTAAATTTTCCCTCTTAATATTTTAATTATAGGATTTGAAGCCACAGACCTTTAGAAATGCTTATGATATACCCAGACGAAATCTTTTGGATCACTTAACAAGGATGAGGTCTAATCTTTTGAAGACAACCCGTAAATATCTTAAAGGTCAAGATGAAGGTTAGAGTACTGATTATTTATATTTCCTTTGTAGTTCATACTAATATGATACCATTACTAACCCTAACACCTTTTTTTGGGAATTAAAGACCTCTTATTTTTAAGTGATGCTGTTGTGGTAGTATTTATTCATTGATAATTTTGTAACACCAGCATTCTGGTTGCTCAGAGCCAAAAGTTTATAAAACATTCTAGTCATGGATCCAGGACTTTCTTTCCCATTTTCTAAGTAACATGTTGCTGTTTGTAGTGAAAGAAACATGGATTTTTCATAATAGGATTTCTCACTGGTCTACACTGTTGAATATTTTATAGGATTCTGAAAACCCTGAGCAAAATTGCCATAATATTAATATAAATTATGCTAATACCGTTTACATTTTAAAGACTTTATTTCCACACTCATAACTGATAACTGATTATATATGCTGTCTGATGAAAATTAATTTAGTAGAGCTTTCTTTCTTGTTTCTGTTTTTTTAGATCAAGTACACAGTGTTCCTATAGCACAAATGGGGAATTATCAAGAGTACCTCAAGCAGATACCTTCTCCTCTTAGAGAACTTGATCCTGACCAGCCTCGAAGGCTGCATACATTTGGGAATCCCTTCAAGCTTGATAAAAAGGTAACTATTTTAAAGTTTTCCTTAATATGATTAGGAATCAATTTAAAAAAATAAATTTTAGCATAATTTCTAAATAATTTATTTCTGTAACATAAACAAAAATGTTGATAACTTTTTTTTTATTACAGAAGCTAAAATAGGCATAGTAATAAAAGCTATACAGTAATGCTTACCTTAAAAAGTCAGACAGGATGAAAATTTGATTCTCCTCCTCTTCTTCCTTTTGAATAAAAGGATCCACTGTTTAGCATAGCAATCTGGTCCTGAAGAACTTTTTTGTTTAACAAAAAAAAAGGGAAAAAAACTCCACAGACCACAGCATGTTTTAATCAGTAGTCATTTAGAATGAAGGAAAACTCCCTCTTCTACTTCATTTCCCTCCCTCTCCCCCCCCCCCCATCCCTCTAATAAACTTTTCTTTACAAAACAAAACTAAGAAGCCATGTAGGATTCATATATTTTAGCATGAATTCTTTCTTTATGTAATTAGGAGTTCTCTATGCTTTTCCAGAAATAAATCAATGTAAATAGATTGACAATATTACCATTATTTTAGTGACTTTTTTCTGGTGGCTTTTTTTTTAATTGCCATTTGGGAAATTATTTTAAATTTATTTTGTATTCAATTTTATTTAGTTGTTTCTTAATATCTCTATGTAAGCTAAACACCTTCCTCATCTCCTTACATGTCATTTGTTCAAGGTAGAGTATTAGTTTCTAAAGCTTATGAAGATTGTGGTATTTCTAAGCAATAGATTGAGAATTGTCTGAGGCAGTGGTCTTAACCTTCAGTGAATTTGAAGGTATTCAGTTTTCCATTTTGTTCATCTGAGGACAAAAGTAAATAGATTTTTTTTTTCCTGTTTGGATTAGTGAATATGATTGATCTTATAGGTATCTAATGTGTATTTTTCATTGGAACTTTGATTTTGCCAGATGTGATCAATTTTAAATAGTAGTATTGTTTACTTGTAGTTGTCCCCATTAGACCGTGAACTTCTTGAGAGTAGGAACATTTTGCCTCTCTTTATATCTTTAGGACTTAGCCCAGTCACTTAATAAATGCTTGTTGTCTGACTAATCAGTTTTACTCATTATAGGGTATGATGATAGATGAAGCAGATGAATTTGTATCTGGGCCTCAAAATAAACACAAACGACCTGGAGAACCAAATATGCAAGGGATTCCCAAAAGACGTCGTTGTATGTCTCCACTTCTAAGAGGAAGACAGCAGACTCCTCCGGTTGCGAACAATCATATCGGAGGAAAAGGGCCTCCTGTACCAACTGCACAAGCACAGCCAGATCTTATTAAGCCTCTTCCTCTTCATAAAAGTTTGTAAAACTTTTGTCCCCCCTCTCCTCTTTTTATTTTTGTCTTTTGATTCCTCTTTAGTTCTTATTATATATTAGATTTGGTAATTTGATTAGGAATCATATATTTCTAAAGATGGTTTTTATTTGTCCAAATGCATACTTAAAAAAAATTCCTTTAGGATAGAATTTACTGAGCATTCATGTATTCATGTCACTGTTTAAGGCCTTGACATTTTCATATTGTCTTTTGTGATTTGTAAATTCTTCAAAGACTGTAGTCACAGATCTATAGAATATGACAATTTCTAATCTAGTATACAAGAGAAAATTAGTCCTATATATAAGATAGTGTGATGCAGTTTGAATTTATTATATCAGAATTCGGGATTTGGGAATGCTAATGATAGCTAACATTTATGAAGCACTTGAAGGATTGCAAAACATTTTATAAATATCTTATTGTAGTTTTAGCATTTTTTTGAGGTAAAGATTTTAGAAATAAGAAAACTTGACCTCTGGAGAAATATGATGTGACAGTCCTTGACCCTTACTCTGACATGTTTTTGAGGCAAGATTTAGAAATCAAATCTAGTCGACTCCCAGGTCCAGCATTTTATCCACAGGTCCACAGAATTAATATTATCTAGAACCAGTCAGTGTTTGTGTTGGCGTAGATTTGGTTAAATTAAAATTGATCTAAAGTGTCAATTGTTAGTTTGCAGGTACCTCAAAGTCCATTTATTCCAAAACTTTTGTTTTATAGAAGGAGAACCTGAAGTTGAGAGGAATCAAGGGATTTGCCTAGTTAGGCAGGTAGTTAATAGGAGAGCTGGACTACATGCTTGAGGCCACTGATACTTCTTCCTCTCCAAGGCTAATAATTTCACCTCTTGTTTTTAATTTATAATAGCTGGTAAAGTCTAATTGTGCTTCCTTAGCTTGGCTGAGATGGGTCAGGCAGACAGAATGAGAGGCAAGTATTGAGCTATCCTTCCACAGTGAGATAATGCCTTGAGTAAAAATGTTCCTCTAAGGCCAAAAAAACCAACCAAAGGACTAAATATAACGAATTAAGCATATCTTATACATACTTTATCTAAAAGGTATAGTGCATGGCAGAAGTTAAAAGCTACTATCAATACATTTATTTTAAAGAAAACATTAGTACCACAACATGTTTGTTGATTTGTAGGATATAAGAAATAACCTTAGATGATGCTGTTATAGTCTCTGATTAAATTCTTCCCATTTGGTCCTATGTTTATGCTCTCTTATCTTTGTTTTTAGCTTCAGAAACCACTAATGACATGGCAGTGGATGATGTGGTTGAGAATCATGTTGCAGACCAACTGTCATCAGACATTGCACCGAATGCGATGGATTCTGAGTTTTCGACATCCTCTTCTCCAGTCAATTTACTGGAGCGACCAACCAATCACACAGAGGCTCTTGGCCATGATCATTTAGGAACTAATGACCTTACTGTTGGTGGATTTTTAGAAAATCATGAAGAACCAAGAGATAAAGAACAATGTGCTGAGGATAACATGCCAGCATCTTCACTTAACAAAGGGAAAAAATTGATGCATTGCAGAAGCCACGAAGAGGTCAACATTGAATTAAAAGCACAAATAATGAAGGAAATTCGAAAGCCAGGAAGAAGTAAGTGCTAGTAATAGATACACCTCAAATTTGGTTGCCTTGTGTAGCCAAAGAGGAGTATTTATATACTTCAGTCTGTCTTAGGATTGCATAATTTTTGTCCATTTTGATTGCATAATCATCTCTATAGAAGTTGAAATTTCTCCCAGCATGCAGACACATCCAATGCAAAATTGTGATTTTGCACTATATATACTTTCACTTTAGTCAGTCAATATGTATTGTATCTACCAAGGGTTAACTGTTCCTAGTATAGTGTGCCATATGCTTGTCAGCTTCATTTGGATCAAGATCCTGGCTTATTTGATCTTTATATACCTCCCATGGCACAATGCTGTATACATACTGCATTTAATAAATGTTTGTTGGATGTTGAATACCATGATTATTAAAATGAGCATAGGGATGTTTTTTAGTGTATGAGCTTAACAACAGTTATGTGTGTGGGGAAGGAAGGAAGGAAGGAAGGAAACATTTGTTACCTGTCTGTCATATGCCAAACACTGTATTAAGCATTTTACATATATTAGCTTATTTTATCCTCTCAAAAACTCTGGGACACAGGTGATAGATAACATGATCACCATTCTGTAATTGAGGAAACTGAGGCAAAGAGGCTAAATGACATTCCCAGAGTCATACAGTAAGTGTCTGATTTTGAACTTGATTTGAAATGATTTGAACTTGAGACTTTCTGACCTAAGGCCCACTGCTCTATCTACTGTACCACCTAGCTGGCTCTGGGAAAAATTTGTACATAGAGAGAGAATTATTTTTATAACCCATACTTATTTTCTTAGTTTCAAAACTAAGTATTCCATGGCAGAAGAGCTGTAAGGGCCGGGCAAGTGGAGTTAAATGACTTGCCCAGGGTCACACACCTACAAAAGGTCTCCTGGTTGAACCTAGGACCTCCTGTCTCAGGCCTGGTTCTCTATTCACAGAGCCATCTAGCTACCCTATATGTAGATATTTAATGGAAATTATTTTAACTTTAAATTCACTACTATAACTTAATTCACTTATTCAATAAACATTTATTGAGCACCTACCATTTGTAAAAACTTTGCAGAGGTACAAACATGATACACATGTACCTACACACACACACACACACACACACACACACACACACACACACACTCTTGTTTGTTTGCTTAATAAAAAATCTCATCAGGTAAAAAGAAAATATTTAAACTCAGAAATCACTGAGTACTTTTATATAATCAAACATAAGGAATATAAATGGACTCATCTTTCCTAATCTGTATATATAATACAATTCTTGTCTTAAAGAAACTTATAGACCATCATTTGAAATCCTCCAAATCTTTACACATAAAGGTGGAAATGAAAGTTTTAAACCCTATTTTTCATCCCTCCAGTTTTGCTCGAGGACAAAGTTTTTTTATGAACAACAAATACTTAAGTAAAAAAATTTATTTACATATTATTTCAGTGCAACTATTATAAAGCTATCTACAAAATTTATGTTTTTTGTGGCTTTACAACTTGTTACTTTGATGTAGGAGCTGCCTCAAAATGTTAATATTGTATAAATTACTTTTGTTTTGTTCACATTTATTTTCCTTAACCACACTTGTTTTATATGCATTACAAATCATAAATCAAAGTGTTAAAATCCTCCTATGGAATTGTTTTTATATTATAATATGATAATATTTCTTTGTAGAACAAGTGCCTGCAAAAGATAATTTAGAAAATGGTTAACTATATGAAAACTTAAATGCTGCTTTTCATCTTTTTTTTTTTTTTTAAGAATATGAAAGAATCTTCACATTACTGAAGCATGTGCAAGGCAGCTTGCAAACGAGACTAATATTTTTACAGAATGTTATTAAAGAAGCATCAAGGTAGGTAATCTTGGAACAACGAAACCATCAAATATTTTTATCTCTCTCAATCTTTTAATTTTATTTCTCCAGTTTTTGGTTTTTCTTAGTTTTTCTAGTTATACCACTATAAATGCTATTTATTAGAGATAAAGCAATGAATGGAATGATTTGAATGGAACATGTTTATAGGTGGGAACCTCTTAAAATTAAGCGGATTAATGTGGTACAGCTAAAATTATGAGTGACCTAGAAGCCTAAAAAACAGTGGTAGGAATAATCTAGATAAAATTAATATGATTTATATAGTCACATGAGTTGAATTAAGTTTGTATAAATGGAATAAAATAGATCTTTTTATTTTATTAATCAAAAAAATCACATTTTTAAGCTAAAAGAAACCTTAGAGATCATTTAGTAGTTTCCTCAGAAATACAAACTTTAGCTAATCTCAGAAATTTCTGTGCTACCCAGATAATAATTTTAGAGTGAATAGATCATTTGATGGAAGAAATCTTCCTTATAAAGTCTAATTTTATAATTTTATTTATATATATATATATATATAATAGGTCATATTTTGCCATAACATTGGACCTAGGAGTCCAAGAGACCTGGGCTCTAGTCTCCTCAGCTTTCTCACTTTGTGGTTTGGGTCAAGTCACTTAACTTTTCTAGGCCCTTAATTTCCTCATCTCAAAAATGAGAGAGCTGAACTTCAAAACTGCACTTTGGTACAAGTGGAAAGAACACCGAATCTGAAGCTAAAGTATCCCTGTTCACTTTATGCATGTTACTCCTCACTTCCTGATCCATGGCTGAGATGATCTAATTAGATTCATTACAGCTCCATGTTGATAACCCTGTGATCCCAGGCTTGTGGATGAAGATGATAGTTGGTGAAGATGAAGAAGATAGATAGGTCCCTTATGGTTTGGAAGGCAGTGAGCCCTGGCTTTGCTCTTAAAGGACCTACTTCATGTCAATTCCTGCCTTTGACATTTATAACCTGTGCATCCTTACACAAGCCACTTAATCTCCCTGATCCTTAGAGAGAGGGGTTAGATGGCTACTCTAGTCATTTCCAACACTGGATTGATCCAGGCAAGAGCCACACAAAGACCAAAACGTTTAATTTTGAATCCTTTAGCAGCTCACAGACCACAGATGTAACAGTCTAGAAGCCAGTCACTAAACTGCTGCTCACTTTTAGTGGAAATGGGGGCTTAGGAGTGGGAAGAAAGGGCTAGTGAAGAGAATTGTAAATAGAATCTCTTTAATCCACGGAGCCATCATTGCTCATTTACTGAACTCATTTGTAAGAATCTTCAGATTTTTAGAGGTCTGTTACTGTGCTGGGGAGCCAGGGGTAGGGGAAAAAAACCTTTCCTTTTTGTAGCATGACCCCCTATGGCAGGTGTAGGCTATGAATGGAATGTAATATGTAGAATTATAAAGGAAACCAATTATGTTGAAAATTCAATTATCAAAATATTTTAAAAAGATAAGACCACGGAGCCCTGGTTAAGAATCTTTGTTCTAGATCTGTGATCTTAGCCATTTGTAAATTCCTGAAACCAGTCTGTCACATAATATATTTCATGGGACTGGCATTTGTACTCCATTTTTCTTAGAGGTTATGAAAATCATGTATAGTTTTTGCATAGGTTGAGAAGTGGATCAAAATGTTTTAAGAGTGAAACAGTCAAGTTTATATTCATTACTAAAATGTAAAAAAAGCCTAAAAACCTTTTATCTAATTATATTAACTTTGCCAACTTAAGTACAGGTTTCTTTTTTCATATTAATGATCAATTTTTATTTTTCTTAACTTTCTTTGAATGTCTACAAAGTATTCCAAGAAGATTGCTTTTTCAGCAATTATTTTGGGGCCTACATTAATTCATATTTTGAGAAGTAATATTTAGATAAATTTATCTGGTTTTTATTAAGCTAGTATCCAGATTTAAAGGTCAGATTTATTTATTCATTCATTCATTCACTCATCTATTTATTTATTTATTTGTTTGTTTGTTTGTTTGTTTGTTCATTTATTTATTTATTTATTTATTTGCTTATTCATTCATTCATTCATTCATTCATTTATTTGTTTTGGCCCTTAACTTTGGTGTATTGTCTCATAGGTGGAAGAGTGGTAAGGGTGGGCAATGGGGGTCAAGTGACTTGCCCAGGGTCACACAGCTGGGAAGTGGCTGAAGCCGGGTTTGAACCTAGGACCTCCTGTCTCTAGGCCTGACTCTCACTCCACTGAGCTACAGCTGCCCCGAGATTTATTTTTACATTCATGTCTCTGAAGTCCTAAAACAGGCCATTTTGAAAAATATTTTTCCAATTATAATGTCTTAATCTTTATCCACTTTCTAATAAGTGTTGTTTTTTCCCTACAGGTTTAAAAAACGAATGCTAATAGAGCAGTTGGAGGGCTTCTTGGAAGAAATTCATCGCAGATCCAATCAGATAAACCATATTAATAGCAATTAAAAAGAAACTAGAATGTGGCCACCTCTTTCCCTCCCTTCCCCCAAACACAAAGTAAAAATATGACTGAAGGAGTACACTGCTGTGATCTTTGCATTCGTTTTTGACAAGCACTGTTGGCTCTTTGAAATACTAAAAGCAGCAAGTCTACAGATCCTGTTTCCATCATTTTACAGTGACCTTTCTTCATTTTGGTTTTATTTTTCTAATGTGAAAAGTATCACTCAAGAACATTTTTATTTAAGAAACTAAAACAAAAAAAATCCCATAGAAATTCTTGCTTGTCATTGACTCTTGCGTGTCAATTTCCCTCAGGTTCTATTTTCTTAATCCAACCTTCAAAATTGTCACCTCTGTTAAGGTTGAATTTTGCCAAAAAAAGGAAAAAAAAGAAAAAAAGAAAAGAAAAAGACAAAAAAGAAAAAAGTTACTTTGTAATTTTTTGGGGAAAAAGCACATACATAAAAACAAGGTAATGTTTTGTATATACAGTTATTTTGGATATATTATTGTAAGTTGTACAAATGTATTTTGAAGAATATTTAAGAAAAGCACTTTTGTTATTCCATCAATAAATGCTCTATTTTAATCTTGTGTGTTTTAGGAAGTAGTCAAATTTAAAATAATCCTTTTAAGGAAAATTCTTGAGATCAGCATAATTTTCGAGGCATCACATTTTTAGTATTAGAAATATTATACCCTTTGAAGTTTATGTTAGAGTTTACCATAGTCTTATCAAAATCCCTGCAACATAATATACCATCTGATTATTTCATTAGGCTATTAGCCTAAATATATTATTTCCATTATTACTCCATCTCTAGATTACAGGAAAAAACATACCTGTGACACTCAGGCAGACATATATAGTTAGGACCAGATAGATGTAGCACTGGAAAGAATAAAATAATTCAAGGAATAGAAGCTGTGGAATGTTAATTACTAACTCCTCTACTTCCCCATAGCAACTTTTTCCTCTGAATTAACTAACTAAACTGATGATATTACTGAGAAGCAAGTATTTGAGACACATCACGCACCATATATTGGTTCAATTGTCTAGTCTATCCTTAGAATTGAAGACTATGGAGGTTTTAATTGTTTATTAGACAAGAACTTTAAAGATTGGTGTAAGCAAGAAATGGATTTATTCTTCCTTACTATCCTTTTGTGTGAGCTTGAATGCTAGAGGAATTGAGACAAATTTTAAGATTCCTTTCCCTGTTTAGAAATTTTAATAACAAAGTAAAGAAGGAAATTTGTTTTCCTGGATTATAGTTTTGGCTCATACTTTGCTTAATTCAGTACCTCTCAGAAAGCTCTAGACTACTAGTAAATAGTAGCCATCAACAGTTGATGGATAGCCAAGTTTAACTGCTGGAGGGAGAGTATACCCATTTCCTAAGGCCTTAGCATAACTTTGTGTGCACCACATTGGACTCAATCTTACCTCTCCTACACATCACATTAAAGTTTGGTGGCCTCTAAAACTGTGTTTCACTGCTAATGGTCCCCCTGTGTATTTAGTAAACTGAAAGAAAAAAAGATATTGAACGCAAAAGAAAAATTGGTGCATGATAGCATTAATAGTTTATGTAAGTGTTTTCAGGTTCATATATAGCCTTTACCCTAGAAGAGTTCAGGTGTAATAAAAGTACAGTCACATTTTGTTGAGAAGAAAGCTCAATACTCGGAGGGAAGTGAAGAAACCACCTTTGAGACCTATTATTCTAGAGGATTTGTAACTCTTCCAATACAGAGGACAGAACCTGTGAATAAAAACAAATACTTAAAACAGTGCTACTAAGTTATCTTTCTAGGCATTTAAAAACCTTGATCTATACAAAAATGCCTATCAGTAAAGTAGCATCTAATTCAGTAGGTTGAGAAGTTAGTCACTTAAAATCATATTGCAAAGCAAAAACTAAGCATAGAGTAAGTTGACTTGCTATTTAGGACTCAAATATAAACCCAGATTGTGAGATGGATAGAAAAATGAAGTCTTTTGATTAATATTTTTCTAGATAGGAACATACTTAATCAGAGTACCTGGGAAACAGATTTACTTCATTTTGGTATTCAATAACTTAACCATCAAAATATTTTTCCCCATATATTTAACGTGTTGGTTCTGCTTTTGTATTGTCTGTTGGAAGGTCAGAGGGTCATCATCCTCAATTTAAATTAGACTTAGCTAGATCCCCAAGAATGATATGAGCAAAAGGAGGAAAGTTATTTCCCAGACTCCCTCATAACATTGGTCATCTGCTTGCCTCTCCCAAGTCAATGCAATGTGTCCTCCTGCTTCCAGTGCTCATATTGCTGTCTCAATGCCTTTATGTTGTTGTCTCTCAGTGGTGTTAGGAGAGAATAAATTAATTTACACTGTGTTCTGTCTTACAAGGCTGAAAATGCACCTACAGGGATATTTACATTTTAACAAGCTGGAAGCCTCAAGCCAAAGGAGAATTCTTAATTGTGGAAGTTTATTTGTCAGGAAATGGAATGGTAGGGAAGTAACTTTGGCTCTTCACATCAATTTGTAAGACTGACCCCAAAGATTTTATGCCCAAGTTAAATTATCCCAACTTCTTAGACCTTATTGTTATATTCCATTTATCATCATGCCCACTGTCTTTTGGAATTTAATCTTGATGGCCCTGATAAAAATAAGTTTAGTGTACCTTCTACCTAGTGTTTTTTTTTTTTTGTTTTTTTGTTTTTTTTTTTTTTTTTAATAATGCAACCAGGGCAGATTCTCCTCCACTTTAATTATCTCCTTCATGAGAACCTTTAACTGATTTGGAACACTAGCAAAAACCTTTATGTTTAATTTCTTAAAGGCCATTGTTAGGTGATGGGGGGAGGGGGAAATGATAATTGAACCTAAAAGTGCTTCAGTGTTCTATTGTAATATGAAACGACTATTTAAATGCTCAAGGGAAATGGTCTTTGATTAGACTTTTGCAGTCACTGCCAACTTTTAAATAAGGCAATGTTCTTCCACAACATCAAGGTTTTGATGTCATTTTCCAAATTCCCATCCAGTGGGAATTTCTGACTTTGGAACATGTTTTGATAGCCAGTTATACCCTGGCCGTGATATTCTGACCATTTTTTGCCCTGTTACATTTTGCTTTTTGAGAGAGACAGCCCAAAATTACTTTAGCTTTATGTTCTATGTAAGTACCCTTTCTAATTGGGGGTTTAATGTCTGCCTCTGAAGAGTTAATGGGCTTTCCTTTTCCTTCCATATTACCGCCCTCACTCCAAGCCTGCCAATGAAATGCTGAAAGCATATGAATGAATCTCTTCTTGCAGAAACTGTCTTCTTGTGAAGGATTAACTTAATCTATTTTCTTAGAAAAATACTTTTTTTATTTTAAGTCTAAGGTACAATATACAGCTAATAGTTTCTCAAACAAAATGCTGTCAAAAAAGTTTGCCTAGTAAATTTGTATAGTAAACGTTTCCCTAGACATACCAATTTTCTTTTATTTTGATTTTTTTAAACTCTTAGACATCATCATTTTCCTCCATTAATAAAAACCATGCCTGCTGTTTAGTATAGTTAGTACTTTTGCCTGATTTATTAAATTCCTATCCCATTTTGTTCCTTTTTACTCGACAATGCCAATCTTTGCTTGAAAGTACCTTTTCCTTCTTGGGATATTAAAGATTGCCAAAGGAGGGGGAAAAGCAAATAGTTAGCTATGCATGCAAAGAGAAACAAAACACTGTTCAATTTTGCCAAATCTGAGAGGTTTTACCTCTTGTTTCTGACTTGCCAAGGCCTTATATTGTAAATTTGCCTGTATAAAGCTATGTGGTGCCCAAAAGTGCTTAGGGGAAAGATTTTTGTTTCCTGTGCAATTTCAACAAGAGTGTGGAAAATGTAAGATGGGTGGTCCAGCTCTGGCTGAAAATCAGTACAGAAAATTCAGGAAAATAAATAAATAATTATCTTAAATGCACCTCATAAAGTGCCTTCCTTGGGTTAATACTTTTTCCTTTCATGATGTTAGGGGTCCACTTCAGTCAGTCAAAAATTACCCTGGGGTACTCTGGTGGACTAAAAGTAGCCTCAATTCCTAAGATGTTAAACTTAATATTGAGAAACTACTGATAAAGCAAGCAAATTTTCTTAATATAATTTTGCATACTTTTTTCCCGTTCTAAAAGCTTAGCCAATAATCAGCTGGCTACTAAATTGTTTTGATCACATAGTCCTCATAAGGATTTGTGCTTACAATAATTTGTACACAATTATTTAAGATCCAAAGACAGGAGTCTATAAATGGTGAATGGAATAGATTCATATGAGGTTCCTCAGAACCACAGTTAGAGCACTAGTAGTTGTAGGAGTGAAAACCTCACAGCTGGATGTTGATGGGGTTATCTTTTTCATAAAAAATGATGTCATTTAATTATGTGACACATTAGTCAAACAATAAAAGAGGTGAACCCTTGTTTAGATTGGAGAACCTAGTCCTAATGTGAATGTGGTTTGCCTCATGAAATCCCTTTAAAGAAATTATTTAAATACCTGTATTCGATTCTCTCAGGAAAAAGATGAATGGCCTATCTGCCTTAAAAATTGGAGTCTTCGATCTTCTTAGTAACACAAGAGCTACAGAAAAAACGGGGGTAGAGGAATTAATGTGATGAGCTATTCTTATGGTTTTATTGGAACTAGATGGATATAGACTGATTGGTCATCTAGGGATTCTACTTGCCTGTAGAGAAATCCTCACTACATAATGTCCTTAACAGGTGTTAAGCCTCTGGTGGAAATGTTCAATGAATGGAAACTCACTACTTCTCAAAGCATCCCAGGAGACAGGCTGCATTTAAATTGAATAAGTAAACTATATGCTTGGCTTTTTAAAGATAAGAGATATTCTAATGACATTAAGTTCAAGATATTTGCAAAAGTCAAAATGAACAAAACAGCATATAATACTGGGGGTAGACCAGATAATAAGTCAATATCAGGAAGGAGAGGAGATCTAAAGCCTCCTAGTTCTAATAATATATCCCAAATGTGAAGTTCTTTTATGCTGAAAGTAATTTTCAAATGCATGAATACACACTATTTTTAGGGAATAATAATGGTAAAGATTTCCCTTTATTTTTCTAATCTCATTTTCACTTTTGAAAACTCATTGCTGTTGCATTGAGTTGTATTACAATTATCCCTATGTATATAGATAGTCAGCATTGAAAAACTCTGAACCTAGACCACCACATCAGTATTTCAGATAAAGTTTTAAGTTCGAAAATAAAACATGACAACCTGAACTCTGGTTTATTTAACACGAGTAGATGTGCCACTAGCAAATTCTCATTTTTCTGTAACCTTGTACAAGCATACCTGTCGTCCCAGATGCCTTGATGCCATCTTCCAAAACTTCAATCCTGGCATTGTGGATTGCATCAGAAACGTAAAGGTCATCTTGGCCTAATCCCAAGAAAAGACAAAGCTTTGGGTTACCTATTTTTGTTATAATTTTAGCATAAATGTTTTAACATTTTAAAATTTGTTTGGACATACTCTATTTGCATTATCTGGGGCACACTTGCAAATGTCTTCTGTTACCATTTGCTGAGGCTGAGATTTTATCTGATGAACTAAAAGTACTAGACATTAACAAAATGGCCTCTGCATTTTCCCTGGCAATAGAGCCATTGCACAAAACAATTTATGTAATTTCAGTAAAAGATGCTTAATGAGCATGAATGTAATTCAATTTAATACATTTATTAAGTACTAATTCTGTGCAACTGGACAAGATTCCGAGAGAAAAAGCAGTTGAGATTAGACATGGTCTCTTGTCATAGAGCTTAATTTAACATAGAAATATGATACATACAGAAAACTAATACAGAATTCCAATAGCTCACATTTAAATAGGAATTTGAAATTTACTAAAGGTTTTTATCACAACTCTATAAGGTGAGTACCATATATATATAAGTATTTAGAAAAATGATAAAATTACATGAGGTCCAGAGGATCAGGGAAGTTTTCATGGAGATATATTTAAAGTTAAGCTTTTTGTGGATAGATAAGAGAGTAGATAATATCATATGCCTTTGGCTAAATAGAATTCATTACCAAAATGATTTCAAGAAAGCAAGGATCCATTGTTCTATGGCCTTTTGCCAAAAGCTTTGAATTTTAGCCAGTAATATTGGTGGCCCCTAAACTTTGAATTGTTTGAGAATATTGTCTCCTATAAGAGGAAAGTCCAAAGTTGACATGGTAGACCTTGAAATATCCAATCTGTTTATAAACGGCAAAGTAAAATGTTATGTAGCAGGGTATGACTATATAAAAAAAAAAATTTAGAATCTGCCATGTGCAAAACATTATACTAGGGTCTGGGGGTACAAAGACAAAGAATGTAAAACTCCTGGATCGCTATGATGTAGTCCAGATGTTATATATGGTAGAATGTGATGGAGGCAAGGGAGAGGAGGACTCTTAGTTGGAGCAATTAGGTAAGATTTCACAGAAGAAATAGTGGCTGATTTGAACCTTGTAAGAAGCTATGATTCTGGAATGCATTCATACTGGTAGAGAAGTAAATTTACAGTTGGGAGATGGCCAATGTGAACATCTATTAAATTCAGTAAATGTTGGTATACTTTTGCAGGAAAATACAATGTGTAAATAGGTTGAGATGAAATAGAACTGAAAAGATAAGAGATTACAGGGGGCCTTAAATAATAGGCAAGGAATTTTATATCTCTTCTTGTGGACAATAGAACCGACAAAGGGTTTTGGAGTCACGTGGTCATACTTGTGCATTAGGGAGATTATTTTGGTAGCTATGTGAAGGACTGATTTAAGAGAGGTTTCTTTTGATTTTTCATGAGATTGCTCTCAGTTCTCTTTGTTTTACTACTCCTTAATCTCCTTAGCTGGATTTTTATCCATGTCATGCCTATTAACTGTGGATAAAACCCCCTAAGGCTTTGTCCTAGGTCCTCTTCCCTTTTCTCTGTACCATCTCACTTAGTGATCTCATGGCTCCCATGTGTTCAATTATCATCTCTATACAGATGATTCCCAAACCACCCCTAGTCTGTCTCCTGAGCTCCAGTCTTGCATCACTAACATTATTGGACAGTTGAACTGGATGTCCTATAGGCATCTCAAACTCTGAGTCAAAATTAGAATGCATCTCCTCTCCTCATTCATCCTCCCTCCCTCCAAACTTCTTCCCTATTATTAAAGGCATCACTATTTTTCCAGTCACCTGTGTGTGTCTATCTTTAGACACACAGTCTATCTTTGACTCATCCCAATAAGCAATGGGTTAGTAAGTTTACTATATTCATATCTATCCTGTATCTTCTTCCTTGGCTATGTGAGTACATAGCAATCCCTAATTCAGACGTTTATTCCTTCCCTCCTAAACTCTTAGCAGTGACTTTATTCTCTCTGCCTAAAGTCTTTTCCTACTCCAATCCGTCATTCACATAACTGACAAGATGATTTTCCTAAAGTATCTGATCATAACCATGTCATGCCTATTAAGTTAAATCCAGTAAGTAGCACGTCATTAACTAGGATCAACATAAAACTTTTTGTGTTGTATTTTATTAGCTCTTCAAACACAGCCCCTTTCTGCCTTTCCACTTTAGGACCCTCCATACCGTATTCCCCCCAGCATGTAGTCCTAATCACTATTCCTCATATATGACACCTTTGTCTACCTTTGCCCTGGCTGCCCTCCATTCCTGGAATGTCTCTTCACCTCCACTTCTTCAAGACTCAATTGAAATGCCACCTTCTCCTCCTCACCCCTAATTTACAGAGTCATTTCCTTGTGAGGAAACTTTGTGTACTCTGTGTATGTAGTACTCTGTATTTACCTAATGTTTACATTGCTCTCCAACTGGAATGAGTTCCTTTAGGGTAGGGACTTTAGGGGTGTTTGGGGTTTTTTGCCTCTTCCCAGTGTTTACCAAGATTCCTGGCACAGAGCTTAATAAATGCTTGTTAATAAGTCCATCAATTGAGAGAATCTGGAACCATGGAAAATAGGAAGATACTAATATTACCCAGGTAAGGAAGTGATGAGGGTCTGAACTAGGCATGATAATTGGAGCTTGGAGAAAGAGAACAGGTTTGAGATGTAGAATCAACAGGACTAGGACAGATTGGATGGAGGGGGAGTGAAATGGGTAGAATTGAAATATCAAGGAAGCATGAAAGGATTTAAGGTCAAAGTGTAGACTTGCTAGGAATTTATTCACAAGGTTTTTATATTTCTGTGATTCCCCTTTCCCAAATGGATATGGGAAACTTAGTAAAAGTGAAAACATAAAGGAGTTTTTTGGGGGAGGATAGTATAGTATAGTATACCATAAAGCTTTTTATGGAGCTATATTACATGTTAATTTTAGTAATAAAATGTTGGACTAAAAGTTCAAGCAAAGAGCAAGCCATCTCCATCCTTAAGGGTCTATAAGGTGTGTCTGGAATGGGGTGAATTCTAAACCAGAATGACCTCGTCTGAAGAAAGGGACTGGCTCAGTCCTGTTATTTCTAGTCCAAAACTCATTTCAAATCTCCTGGTAGACTAGGAGCTAAGCATGAGTTTGGATTTAATTTAGGTCTATTAAAACAGACTTCGAATACTATGTTGATGTCACAACTGATCAGATCTACCAATGGTGAACTAGAGGAAGAGGCTCACTGAAATGGAAATATCTGAGGGGAGAATCAAAGTTTCTTCATCTCCCAGAATTAGCTGTTTTGTGTTTGTTTTCTTAGTTTATAGCTAAAATGAAATAAATCATTCTTACTGATTTAGCCAAGCACAGCTGTCCACAAACTTAAGATATTTGGTGGAATTTCAAATGTCATATAAAATTAGGGAGCCACTAAAATGTAACTTTAGTTAACCCAATCCACTCTAATAAAGACAAACTGTAACACTGATAACATAAAGCAGGATAATCCCCAAATTATTTGGCTTTATTTTGTATTAGGATTATAGAGCTCGAGTTGCTATGGCACTTCCATCCAATTCAGTCACTTTGTTTTACAGATGAGGAAATTGACCAAAAGTGACTTGCTCAGAAGTCAGTAAGTGCCAGACCCCATTTGATTTGAACCCAGTATGTGATTTGGGGAAGGACAACAGTTTTTTTCTTTAGAATCAATTTTTCTTTGCCTAACATATAAATTGCTTCTGTATTCCTTGTACATGGCAGGAGGAAGAGGCCCAGACATGGGGTAAACAATAGGAAGAGAGCCCTAGAATTTAAAAAATATTATGTATGATCCATGAAATTCTATACATAGGTATTTTAGAGTTGATTCTCTCCTCTAAGGAATGTGACAGCTATTTTACTGCACCAGGAAAATTACTTCAATTTAGAAACAAAGGACAGAGTGCTCAGTGTTTGATGAGAAATGGAATAGTCATATATACATTTGAATGCTATCTTTAAATCAGTCTTAGCTGGGTAATGCAAGAGTACAGATTAATGAAATTACCATTGAAACTGATAATCTAACTGGTGATGTACAGAACAGAACCCTTCATTATCTTCCATCAATAGTGTCAAAGTCAAACATAATGACTTAAAAGGCCACATAATGACTTAAAAAAATGAATTACATTTTAATCTGGTTCCCACAGCATTTTGGAGCTTTGTTAGGCAATTTGTGGCTATGGGCTTTTGAGTTTGACACCTTTGTCTTACAACCTCTCCCAGGAGTCATTCTTCTGGACGTGTGTTCAGTGGTAAGAGATATCCAGCTCCCAAACTGCTTGTTCTAATTTCATTCTTCTCATTTGTATATGAAGTAACCCCTACTTTGTCTTAAACTGGAGAATCTGATTTATTCTGCTAGTGAGTCCTTCATAATACAGAACCTTTTTGTGGTGGAAATTACCTTAAAGGACTAAGCAACATGAATATAATCACAGACTCAGAGTTGGAAGAGAATTCAGAACTACTTGTAGACCATTTTTGAGTAACAACACACTTTTCACCATAGCTTTCAGGTGGCCATTCCACTTTCTGCTCGAAGATGTCCAATTGGGATTAACCCACTACCCTTGGATTTGGATTCTAATTGTTAGGTAGGTTTTCCCACATCAAACTTAAATTTGTTTCTTTGCATTTTCCACCCACAATTCCAGCTCTGCTCTCTTGGGCCAATTTGAACAAGATTAAACTTATTCTACTTGACAGCTCTTGATAAGCTTGACCATTACATTCTCCGTTAAGCCTTCTCTAGGCTTAATATCCTCAGTTACACCAAGTGATCCTCATTTGGCATGAACTCTCTCTTCAACATTCTCATTGCCTTAATCTGGACATTCTCTTCATTATTAATGCCCTTCCTAATATATGGGGCCCAGGATTGTGTTCAGAACTTCCAGAATTAGTCCAAAGCAAAACAGAAAAGCAGGACTGTACCATAGTACAAGTAATAATAATAATAAGACACAAGATTTTATTAGGGTTTTTTTTTGGCTGCCATATCATACTAATGACTAAGATTGAGCTTGCAATGTACTAAAACTTGGATTCCCCCCCCCCCCCCAAATAAACAGCTCTCTGTGTCTACTTCATCTTGTATTTGTGAAATTGATTTTTTTAAAACCTCTATAATACTTTGACATCAGGATATTTTTGAATCCTGGTTCTTTCATTGTGCAGTCATCTGATAATTTGATAAATCTGAGATAAATCTGATATCCATCCCTTAATTCCAAGTAAAACTGATAAAATTTAAACAACATGGACCCCCACACACTCCATTTGGAGCTATCCTTCCAAGGTGATACCAAATTGTTAATGATTAGCGTTTAGTATAATCATTTGGCCAGTTCAAATATACCTAATTGAACCATCATGTAGCTCACATCTCTTCATGTCTTCCTCAAGGACAGCATGAAAACACTTAACAAATCCTTTGCTAAAATATGGTTGATACCTACAGTATTTCCCTATTCTTCCAAGATAAAAATCCTGTCAAGAGGAAATAAGGTTGGTCCAACAAGATCTATTCTTGATAAAACCATCCTAACCTTTAGTGATTACAACTTCATCTCCAAGATATTCACTAACCATTTCAATAATACATCCTAGAATTTTCCCCAGAAACTTACTCAAACTCACTGCCCTTTCCCAATCCTGCAGGTATATTTCATATTCTCTGTGATCTTTCAAATATCACCAATAGTGCCAGTGGCTCAATAATCACATTTACTATTTCTTTTAATACTCAAGGATTTAGTTCATCTTAAACAGTTCAAAAACTCTTCAAGGGTAATAAGGTACTCTCTTACTATATCTTTTTTGAAAGTAAAATATATTTTATAATTTGTTATAAAATGGTTCGACTAAACGTGGTCACTTATACTGGATCATTGTCTTTTTCTCTGACTGTGAATTCAGGTATACACAATTGGCATCAATCATCCCCATCATCTAACTTTTCTGCTTCCCAATTTCTATTAGACATTTTTGTTCTGTCCTTTCCTATTCAAAGACCATTCTTCTTGGCAGAATAAATAGAAAATTTCAGCAGTTATTGTCCCATCCTCTTCTGACATCGGTTTTGTCTCTTCTTTGAACCTCTTCCCTCCCACCCAAGTAGCATCAAAACAAAACCCTTTTAGTTATCTTTGCCTTGCCTTGTCAATCTCAACTCAATCTGAGCTTTGGTATTTCTGACACAATTTTTACAGAATTATCTCTCAAGATTGTATTCATAAGGAGCAGCTAGGTGGCCCTGTGCTGGTCAGAAAGACCTGAGTTCAAATGTAGCCTCATATACCTACTGTGTGGTCCTGAGCAAATCATCTAACCTTCATTTGCCTCAGTTTCCTCATCTGTAAATGGGGATGATAATAGCACCTACATCCTAGGGTTCTTGTGAAGATCAGAAGAGATTATGATCATAAGCACTTAGCACAGCTTCTGGCACATAGTAAGCACTATATAATAGCTGTTGTCTCCTCATTATTATTTATCTAACCTTGATTTTATTGTCCATAAATTCAAAAATATAAGTTGATTCATTCTCCGTGTAACCACTTTGGGTTCTCTAGGCAAATTCCCTTTTTTCCCCCTTCTAATTGAAATTGTTTCTCTTTGAGTCAGTCAATAAGGTTTTTAGTTTCAGGTACTGTGCTATTTTGAGGATAGAAATAAAGGCAAAAGCCAGACCCTGCTGAATAGGGGAGATAACATGCAAACAATTCTGTATAAATAAGAATACATGGAGGATAAATTGGATATAGAGGGAAGGCCCTAAGAGAAGGCAGGGTTTTAGCCAAGATGTGAAGGAGACCAGGAGGCAGAGATGAAGAAGGGAGAACCTTCTCAGCTGATGAAGAGACTGCAAGTCAGGAGAGGGAAGGTTGGGCTCAAGGAGCAGTCAGGAGTCCAGGATCACTGGATGGCAGAGTATGTGGCGGGAAAGGAGTGAGGAGACTAAAAAAGTAGTGGAGGGATAGGTTTTTAAAGAGCTTTGAATGACAAAGGATTTTATATTTGATCCTGGAGAAAATAGGAAGCCATTAAATGGTAGGGTAGTGGAGGATGTGTGGCACGATCAGACTTGGCATTTTATGAAGACCATAGGCCAGTGGAAGATGGACCGGAGTGGGGTTAAAAGCAAAGCTGCGGCAATACTCCAGGGGTGAGGTGGTAAGACCCAGAACCAGGCTGGTGACAGGGTTAGAGGAAAGAGTAGGGCAGCTGCAAGAGATGGTATGAAGGAATAATCAATAGAACACCCAGTTTGGGAGCCTAGGAAAATGGTGGTGCACTTGACAGTAATAGGAAGGTTGGAAGAAGAGAGGATTTAAGTGGAAAGACGAGTCCAGTTTTGGACCTGTTGGGTTTAGGATGTGTCTACAGGACATCCAATTCAAGATGGGGGATGTGAGTTGGAGGCTAAGAGAAGATGGGGTTGAGAATCATCAGGATGGAGGTAATAATTGCATCTATGGTATCTGTTGAGATTGCCAAGTGAAATAGAAAAGAGAAGAGAGCACAGAACCCTAGGGGACATCTATCATTAGAGGGCATAACCTGGAAAAAGACTTAGCAAAAAGAGAATAAGAAGAAATAAAAGTCAGATAGATGAGTCAAAATACTGAAGGTCACAATAAGGATGAAGATGAGGTTTGGGATTGCAAGGGAGAAGTGGAATGACAACCGATTGTGATCAGGGAAAGGAATTTCAGAGTTTGTGAACAGAAGTAAAATAGTGCATTTGTGGGTAATGGTTCCACTATTATAATAACTAGTGGGGAAGAGGGGTACGTGGAAGGTGAATTAGTTGACTTCAGAATTTCATTCTTGAGGGTTCCTACACCTCCTTAGTACATGGAATTTCTATCTACCTTTTTTTTTTTTTAACTCTTTGAAATTCACTCTCTCTAAATCTGGGCCTTAGTTCAGATGGCCTCTAGCTCTCTTTTCTACCACATATTCCAAGATTGTATTGTCATTTCCTCAGAAGTTCCCATGATTTCCACCCCAGCAAGATATTCCCTCTCGTTGCTGAAAATCAGCTTCAGAATGGAAATTCCCCTTCTTAGTTCTTTCCATTTTGGAAGGATAAACTTTTCATGAAGGCAACACAAGAAATGATGAACTGCTCTGCTTCCAACAAAGCAGAGATCTAGCAGCTGTCCAGATAACCAAAGTCCTCTAGCACTAAAGTAACCTACCTCCATGGCAGATTTTCCATCTGTTTCCCAAAGTTCTCTATTCATTTCTTTCTGAGTCGTCCGCAGGATATTTAGATGATGATATTGTTTCTGTCTCTCCCTTTGACAGTCTTCATCCATATGATCTCACCATTGGTTCCTGGATTTCCTCGCATGAACATATCTTAGTGTACAGTGTTATAAGGGGCAGCTAGGTAGCTTAAGGGATTACAAGCCAGACCTAGTGGTGGGAGGTCCTGGCTTCAAATGTGGCCTCAGACACTTCCTCGCTGTGTGACCCTGGGCAAGTCACTTAACACCCATTAACTAGCTCTCATTACTTTTCTACCTTAGAACCACATTGATTCTAAGACAGAAAGTAAAGGTTTCATTTAAACAAACATACGCTGTTACCCCGTTCCAACTACTTCTTGTATCTGCACTGCCCCTTTTCAAATAAGGTCTCATTATTCCAGATCAGTCCAGGTATGGGTCTTTTCTTACTTTATCTCAATGGTCATATCTCCTTCCAATCAAATCCTCCTCATTTCCCCTGTTTCTCTTTCTTTACAGGGCTTTCACCTTCTTTCTCCTTGAGTTCTTCAGTGCTTAGCAAAGTGCCTAGTAGGTGTTTAAAAATGTTTATTGATTGATTGTAGCTTCAAGGGTTCAATTTCTTTTTTCCTACTTTAGCTCCAGGTGTTATCCTTCAACTTCTCAAGTTTTCCCAAGTTTCCCTAAATTCAGTCTCTGGTCTTGGCTACAATTTAGAAAGCTTCTAAGTCACCTTTGCCATCTTTTCCCCTTTACCTCAAGCCCTCTTCCTACTCTTGCTTCTGCTCCTGTCCTTGTTTCTTCTGCCACAATTTTTCTCCAAGAAAGCCAGAAGTGTTTTTTTTGCATTTCTGAATAGGTGAAAAGTCAACAACACTGATGAAAAGTCCACTTTTTAGAAGAAATCAATCAGGATTCCTTCATCCTTTGTGGTTCTTCTCTTTTGAACAGGTGATATCACTATGGTCTTGCCCTTGAAGATATGACAAGATAACTTTGTGAACAATTCCTTCTATCTCCTTTTTAGTGCAAACACCTTCCTTTACCAACTAAAATTCATGTTTAAAATGAGGATTGTTTGATTTCCTGTACATTTCATTATTCCTGGCTCTTCTCAATCATGTTAGATAACAGGGAGATTATAACTGCTGTTGCTAGGTTCCGTTTATCCAACTTCTTGGTATCCATCTAAAGGAAGCTTCCATGTAGCTGTCTCATTTTCCCCTTCAGGGAATGGCTAGAGCATGGGCACAGTGTCAACTCAATGGGGAAGTGCTGAATTAAGATCCTGATAGCCTCAAAATTCTCTATCCAGAACTGGGTTTTTGCTTTCTAGCCCTGGGTTCCCAGCTAGTCATCAAGAGCTTGTCAGGCCCTATGCTAAGCACTTCAGATACAAAAAAAGACAAGAAGCACAGGAGCTCCTATTCTAATAGAAGAGTTCATGTGAAAAATTGTACAAACAAGCACATGGAAGGTGATCTCGGAGGGAAGACATTAGGTGTAGAAGAAGTCTGGGAAAGACCTCTTGAAGAAGGCAGGATGTGAGCCAAGTCTTGAATGAGGTCAAGTCTGTTAAATGGAGAGTAAGAGGGAGAGCATTTCCAGTATGGGGGACAGCCAGTGAAAATGCACAGATTTGGGAAATAGGCAAGGAATAATATGAAGGCCAGTAATGCTGAATTGTGGAGTACATGGAGGGGAAGGAAGCGGAAGAAACCTGGAAAGGTAGGAAGGAACAGATTGCGAAGAGCTTTAAATACCAAATAGAAGATAATTTTATTTCATCCTGGAGGTCATAAGTAACCAACTAGAGATTATTAAGTGGAGAACATGGATAATATAACCAGATCTACACTTAAAGAAAATCATTTTGACAGCTGAATAGAGAAAAAATTATTTGGAGGGGAGGAATGGGACCCAAGACAATCACTTTTTTTATTATAACTTTTCTTATTTTCTTATAATAGGTGAATTATTAGTATTCATGTAGAAATTTAAAATAACCTTTCATAAGAAACAGATTCTAAGTTGAAAAGATAATTTAAGATAATGATAGGAGGTCCTTTCAAGAATCCAACCGGCCAAGTCACTGGTTTTGTTCTTTATGTTCTAAATACAAAAAAAAAATAGGTCTCATTGTCCTTTATGAAATACTAAACTGACCCCAGTCGATTATACCGCTGAGCTCTGGCATATAGACAGCATGCCTCGGATGTCATCTCTTCACTTGGAAAGGCTGGAAACCTGCTTCTTGGACTGTCATAAGAACATATTAAAAAAGTATCTTGGATAGACTTCAGAGCATTCAGAGATATGGTCTAGCTGGTCCAGGTGCATCTGTTGAAGAGGAAATTCTTTGAGGGTTCTCGTTTGCCTCATCTGATGATTCCTCTCCTAGCAGCCAGTGAAACCAGGCGGTACGGAGTGGAGGAGGCTACGAGGCCTTCTCCCTGAGGCCATGAGGCCCTGTGAAAGTGCTTTGGTCCCTGACCTCCATATTTGTTTTTTTTTTTTCCCTTTTAGGAGAAGGAGACTGGAGCCTCTGACCATGTGAATTTAAAAGGTCAGGAAAGGGCTCTGGCATCCAAAGTCTGGGGTCCAGGGCCAGTGCAACACTGATGCCCCAAGGAGCAAGGAGTGACCTTTGGGAGCCCAGCCCAGTGGTAGCTGAGACAAGATCTCCTCCAGCAGAGATGCCACTTTTGGACATGAACTTTGATGGGGACTGATGCTATATAGTAATTGAATTAAGTTTTGAGTCTTATTTCCCCTCAGAGACCAAGGTGGTGTGGGAAGAGGATGCCTCTGAGGTATTGGGGGAAATGTCTGTATGTTTGTTCTTGCTCCATCTATGAAGTAAATATTCATTTGTAAAAGCTGGTCAATGTTAAATGGTTAAATGGAACTGGGGTGTTAATTACTGGCCTTTAGGAATGAGGATAGGATGGGGGAGTGGATGCAACTGGTGGGAGTTTAATGAAGTGTCATTAAGGAAAGAGAAAAGCTTGCAAACCCCTCAGGATCCCCTAGCACCCTGAAGAAGAGAGATAACTAGTCTGGCTCTGGGAGAGCAAACTGGAACATATTTGGCATAGTTAGAACCATGATAGAGATTCCATTTCTCAGTCCCCGTTTTCACTGAATCATGCTCTTGATAAAAACAGGATAGCAAGGTGGAGTCTTTCTCTTGAATCTTTTTTTTAACATTACATTTATTTTTTAAATCAATAAGCATCTCACTTCCTTCCACTCCCCTCTGCCCCCACTGGGAAAAAAAAAAAGGAAAGAAAAAGTAAACCGCCTATAACAAAAACACAGTCAAGCAAAATACATTCCCACAGTGGCAATGCCCAAAAATGCATGTCTGACTTTGCATATCTAGTCTATCTTCTCCCCTTCTTTCTGGAGATGGGCAGTATGCTAAATCACTGGACCTCTGGAATCACGGGTGACCATTGCATTGATCATATAAAATAATTTATTTTATAATATTGTCATAGTACGAATTGCTTCCTGATTCTGTTCACTTCTGCATCATTTCAGAGTGATGTTCAAGTGATGCCCACTTTTCCTACCCCTTCCTTATTTGTGTAAACTTCTGTTCCTATCCCAACCTGATTATGTGAGATATAAATCCTTCCCTTTCCCTACTTTTCTTTCCTATTGTTATCATTTCCCCCCTCTCTTTACTTCCTCTTTTTAAGATGATCAAACAAAAAAAAATTACTCCCAGGCATTCTCTTATGCCACTGATGCCATGGTTCTTAGAGGGTGGGGTATCATTCCTCTCCTGACCCATTAAAATTCAAACACTTCATCTCTACAAAGTCCTTTCTAATGGCTTGCTTGTATTCACCTGTTTTATGTTTTGCTTAATCTCCATATTTGCATTTCAAAATTTCTTCTAAGCTCAGATCTTTTCATCAGGAATGCTTAGAAGTTCTCTATTTCATTAAAAATTCATTTTACCTCAGTAGGATAATACTTGGTTTTGCTGGGTAAATTACTCTTGGTTTTAAGTCTACAGGCTTTTGTCTTTTAGAATATTATATTGTATACTTTCCTTTCCTTTATAGTGGTAGCTACTAAAGCTTGTTTGAACCTGACTGGAGTTCTTCAGAACTTGAAACTATTTCTGGAAGCTTCCCTTTTTTCCCCCCTTGACCTGGAAACTCTGGATTTTGCTCTAATGGTCCTAGGAGTTTTCATTTTATGTTTTCTTTCAAGAGGTGATAACTGTATTATTTCTATTTTTCATTTGCTCTCTGATTCTTAGAGCATTGGACAATTTTTCCCCTCATGATTTCTTGAAATATGATATTCAGATTCTTATTTATTTTTTGGTCATTGCTTTCTGGTAGTACAAGGATTCTTAAATTATTGCTCTATCTGCTTTCTAGGTCAATTGTCTAGAGTGAGATGTCATATTTTCTTCTATTTTTTCAATCTTTTAACTTTGTTTTATGTTTCTTGTTGCCTCATAAAGTTTCTCATTTTCAAGGAATCTATTATTTGGGAAAGGTTTTGTACTTTTTGTGCCAACCTATTAATTGTCCAGGTTTTCCCTCCATCATTCTCATTTACTTCTTTCCTCTATTGCCCTCATTTAATTTATAATACCGTGTAAAAACTCACTTTTAACTCTTGCATGATTTTTTTCTAGGAATTCTATTTAATCAGGTGGGCAAGTTGTCTTTTTCTTTGAGGTTTTATGAGTGATTTGGAGTTATTCTCATCTTCTGGGTTTGTCTTTTGATTATTCTTGGCCTTACAATAATTCTTTATCTTTTTAGTGGTTGCTCTTCAGTCCTTTCAGAGATGGCCTAGAGATAAGAGATCTTTCGGGTCTCTCTGTGATCCAGGCCTCTCTGGTAGAACATTGTGCTTACTTTCCAGGGGAGGGAACTATATTCATGATCTGGCCTGGGATCATCTAGGTAACCCCACACTAGGTGTTCTGAGTACTGACTTTATGCTTTTGCCTTGGGCTAGAATTGAGTCTAAAATCTGTTCTGGGTGTCCTGTGCTGTCAGCTCAGATAAGCTTTCTGGACCCAGTCCTTGATCCGAGCCTGCTCTTTATTACAATAACATTCCCACCCTGGCCCTTTGCCTATGGGGAAAATTTATGATCTTGGGCTAAAAAGGATTACCTGCTACCATCTCTTCTGAACTACTTCCTCCTATGCACTATTTTGTCCATGTCTCCTCTCTCGATTCTTAGTTATAAGTATCTCATAGGAAACAAGGAAAAGTCACTTTTTTGTGATTTCACCCATTTCTTCCTAGTCCTGCTTCTTGTGAATGTTGCAGGACACTAAAGTCTGCTTGTTAACATTCACTTTTGGCTGTCATAGAGGGACTTAAGATGAGTCTGTACTGCAAGACTAGGTGGAAGTGGAGAACTGATCTGGTTTTTGTGTTCTAACCTAAGTGCCCTTAGTCTAGAAAATGGAAAATTCTATGTTCTGAGAGGCCATTTGTGTCCACTAACATGGTGGAGGTGATGATAGTCTGCCACTGAGCTGGGGAAGTGTTAGCTCCATTGAGTTGGAGATAAATAATAAAAGGAGCTCTTATTTATTTGGCAAATCAGTTTATGAAGCACTCTTCTCCCGAGGATGGGAGGTAAGCAGTATGTATAATTTGAGGAAAGTAGTATATATTTTATTATCCCTGTTTTTCAAATGAAGATATCCAGACCCAAAGTCATTTATTAGTGCTCTCATCTAATCGCCTTATTTTGTGTATAAAGAAACTAAACTCTAGGGAAAGGAAACACCTAAAACCACAGCCAGGAACTGAGCGAGAATTTGAACAGAATTCCTCTTTACTTAAACCCAATGTTCTTTTTACTATACTATTCTGTCTCAAAGTTACAAAGCTAGGGAGCACCAGAATGGGGATCTGAACCCATATCTTCTTTCTTGGAGGCCAGAACTCTTCTATTACACCTTCCTGGGCACACATGCATCCAATTAACCCATAAAACTGCATCATCACCAAAACAAGAGTGGAATTTTCCCTCTCCTCTTTTCACACCTTCCCTGATGTTATATGCCTTCTTTCTGTCTTCACCTATAATAAATATAAACACATTCTCCTCTCCGACAAAATCCCTGCATTTAATGTTCATTTTGATCTGATTTTACCTATAGGCGACTTTATTTCACCTACATAATTTATATTGAATAGTCATTCCATTGGAGTTGGCCTTAGCTGAGCAGATCAGAGAATATGTCTGTATTGACTGTTATCCAGATAATTGTCTCAATTGTTCTTTTTTTCCTTTGTCAACAAAGGACTCCAACCCTGTCATCTACTGTCGAAAAATGTGTAAAAGTTTGAGGTGAAATGATATGTAAACATGATTTTTAATACTAGGATTCTGTGTTCATATAAACTTTCATGCAATTTTCAACTATCTCAAGAAGCAGGATAAATATAGAATTCGATGTCACTTTTATCTTATAGTTCCCTTAAATTATTTTTAAATTTTCCAAGATATATTTTTTAAACCCTTAACTTCTGTGTATTGGCTCATAGGTGGAAGAGTGGTAAGAGTGGGCAATGGGGGTCAAGTGACTTGCCCAGGGTCACACAGCTGGGAAGTATCTGAGGTCAGATTTGAACCTAGGACCTCCTGTCTCTAGGCCTGACTCTCAATCCAGCTGCCCCTGCAAAGATATTTTTTTTAAGTAACTGCCAAAATTAGCTTCTAGTTTATTCTTCCTGTCTTTCTTCTATTATTTATTCCCTGAAAGGGAATCATGTGTTGACTAGCCTGTGACACTGAGAACTGCTAAGAAAGCATAAAACATGGTTGTCTAAAAATCATGCCATAGTTGTTTCCTGTGACTGTTTCAAAAGCCATCAGACATGAGATTATTTAGTGTTATTAGCTCTCATCAACCCAGGCAACCAACTGTGGGTGGGCCATTTATTTAAGTCATAGGAAATGGCAATAAAGTTTTGAATGCTTTGTCAGTGGGTAGGAATTATATAAATTGATTGTGTACTTTTAAAGTCAAACATCTGATATTTTCTCTTGGGAAATTCAGGCATGTATACATGTAATGTTTTCTTAGTCTTGGAGAACATCTAGAAAAATGAAGGCATGTATATATGTATAAGAGAGTATGTTTGAAAACACAATAATTTAGGGGTTTAAAGTTAGTTGGGTGGGAAATGACATGCCAAAACCTTGTGGAGTCTCAAAGTTGTACCGAGAGAGGTCTTTGGGCAAAACAGAAGAAAGAAAAGAAATGAATGACCTGCCTGTAAATGAAGAAGGAAATCCTGAATGAAATATTCCTGGAATGAAACAGAAAGGATCATATAGTCTTTAATAGTGCCTAGAGTTCTGAGGCCAGTGATACTGCCATAAATGGTAGTCATTTTGCTACTACTTTCTCAAAAAGGCTGTCATGGCACCCCACCAATCATTTAGCCAAATATTCTATGGAAGTGACTTTCATTGTGTAGTCCTGGGACAAGTGGTGAGCTCCATTTGGTCCAGGAGCTAGTCATTTCTAATATTAATGATTTACATTTTATTTCTGGCAGGAGTTATTTTATTTACTATAATTCATAATATATGAAGTCCTTTTAATGATTCCAATCTTCTTGCTACAACCAAAATACACCTTTTTAGTCCAGATATCCTCCCAGTGATGCTATGTGGCTAGGAGTCAATTAGCATTTATTAAGCATCTACTCTGTGCCAGGCACTGTGCTAAGCTTTGGAGATACAAAGAGAGGCAAAAAACAGTCTCTGCTCCCAAATGACTCATTTGAATCTAATGGGGAAGACAAAAGGAAAACAACTAGGTACAAACAAGACATATATGAGATAAATTGAAAGTAGTCTCAGATGGAAGACACTAAGATCAAAGAAGACTGGGAAAGACTTCTGCAAAAGGTGAGACTTTACCTGAGACTTGAATAAAGCCAAAGAAACTAGGAGGAAGAGGAGAAGAGGAGGGAGAGCATCCTAGACGTGAGAGGCAGACAAAAAAAACACTCGACCCTGGAAGATAGAGTGTTGTGTGCAAGGAATAATAAGGAAGCGCCAGTGTCACTGGATGATATAATATTATGGGGAAGGACTGTAAAGTTTAAGAAGCCTGGAAAAGTAAGAAAGGGCGAGGTTATGAAGGACCTTAAAAAAAAGAGTAATTTATCTTTGATCCTGAAGGTAACAGCCATTGGAGTTTATTGAATAGGAAGGTGATAGGGTAAGACTTGCTCTTTAGGAAGTTCAGTTTGTCAGCAAAATGGGGAATGGATTTAAGTAGAGGCAAACCTGAAAAAGGGATATATCAACCTGAAGTCCAATAGTCCAGGGGTGCAGTGAAGATCAGGATGGTTGCAATGCCAAAGGAGAGAAGAGGGAATATATGAGAGCTAGAAATGTCAGACCTTACTATCCAAATCTTCCCTTTTTTGCATGTAGTGGCAGGCAGTAAGTCATCTCCAAAGTGTTTTGCCCACCTATCTATAAACTAAAAGCACTGGGAAACCGTTGTCATTAGGGATTCTCTGAAATCTCAGGGTATGCAAGGAACCAGAGGGTTTTGTTTTCTTTCAGAACAGTGAGCTCCTTCTGTGATCAAAGATGCACCTGCTGCATCCTCATAGGCTTGGGATGGATGATAGGTTCTCCAGCAGAGGTGATGCTTGGATTAGTCCCGGAGGGGCCTTACATGTCATGGGTCTGTCCCCCACACCTGCTGCCCTTTTAACTGACTCAGCTGCCTCCCTCAGGCAATGCTGGAGAGCACCGGGGAGGCAGGGGCAGCTTGCAGTTGGGACTGGCAGTTCTTTGAAACGGAGAGAGGCAGCTGGGACCTGAGCTTCCGTGACCAACAACTGGGGCCTCTCCAGGGGTACCCGAGCTGTACGGACATGTTGGGGTGATAGACCAAACCCCAAAGAACTGAGGATTACTGTTTTGTCATAATCATCATACACTAGTTATTTAGAGCAATTGATTTTCCACAAAATCCTGGCCAGATGGCAGGCTAAGTATGTCGTAGTGGGGAATACAGATGAAGTATTCTGGACCCAAAGTAACTGCCTTTTGGAGACACAAAGTCGAATCCTGTTGATTATGTTTATATAATTTAAATGGTATAATTTATATGGTAAGTTATATTTAAAGAGGGGACACTAATAAAAAATTAGAGCCCAAGAGCATCTTGTTAGAATATGGTACCCGACTGGTCATTTAGCCATATATTTTATAGAAGCTTTTTGTAAGGCCCAAAGGCTAGGGGGGAAAAAGTCAGAAATGAAAGTTTAAACCCTCATCTACTGTAATTTATATACAAAGAATGACCCACTTCAATTCATTAAGCATTTATTAAAATCTATTTAATAAATCCCAGATTGTCTCCAGATTAATTTATCCCAATGTTGGTCTCCAGAATGTTCGATATAGGTTTTTGTTGTTGTTGTTGTTAGCAGACATTGTACTGGAGATGCTAGGAAAATAAATACCAAGGTGAGCTAGCCCTTGCCCTCAAGGAGCTTATATTCTGCTGACCAAATATAAGAAGGAATAGGATTGATTGATGCTCCATGTGACATAGGCAGCTGAGCTGATAAGAACATTTCTACAGATGCTCTTAATCTAGAATGTTACTTGTCTGACCTTTGAATATCATTTGCACATCATTAATTTAATGTCAGAGACTCCTAATGTCCCTCTTTGATCTCACCCAACCCCTTCATTTTACAAATGAGAAATTTCTCTGCCTTTGTTTGATTCTAGTCATTGACTCTTCTTCCCTTTCTGACTCCTTTTCTTCTACCGTGTCAGATTGTCTCTTACCAGGAAAAACAGAACAAAAACAAAACTACTGGTTAGACTGGTTGGTCATTCAATAATATTAAGTCACCCATTATATGCCAAGGCTGTACTGGTTATTATGTCCAGTCTTTTCTCTTTCATTATTATTATCTCTTGCTTTTTTATGCCTTGGGTAATGAGTTCAGCCTTAGTGGATATAAAAGACCCTTCTTAAATTTAAATGCTATCCTTCCAGGAAGGGTACATCAAATATGAGTATAGCATCTTGTTTTTATATTATTTGAAGAAAACTTGTTTTGGAGATCTCCTCTGAGATATGCTAATGCTCATCTAGTTTTAATTTCACTGAGAAAGGTTAGCATCAAAGAGAAGGGAAATGCCTATAATTGTGACTTCTTTTCACAGACAACATATTCTCTAGAGGCAGTGTGGTATAGATGGAAAGCACCCCATGCTGGGAGATAGAAAGCCAAATTTCTATCCTTAGCTCTATCACTGACTGACTGACCTAAGTTGTTACTTATCTTCCTCAGTTTCCTCATCTATAAAATGAGGGGGGCTTCACTATGCAAACTGCAAAGGACTTCCAGATTTAATATACTCTAACTTTAAGGCTTCTTAAAAAAGTGAACATTCATTTGATCATCAGGCTCATAAAAGAGGAATTATGGTCCTTCCTAGTTAACCGGATCTTGGTAGTCTAACATTCAGTCTACCAGCCCTCTTGAGCCTAGCAGAGAATATAGCCTCACTGAATGACAAAATCTCTCAGTTAAGTTATGATGATGTACCAAAATAGAGAGTGAACCCATTTATTTATTTATTTGGGAAACAGAATCTTTTGGGGAAAGGTTACAAGAACTGTGATTATTCTGTCAAGAGAGAAGACTAACAGATAAGCAAAGATTTCAAGTTAACAACATTGTTAGGAGGTCGAAGAGCTACAAGGAGGAGGGCAGAAAGGGGTAGGAACAAAGACTGTGAGAGCTGGGTGTTCCAGGAAAAACCCATAAATCATCTGTTGTTTTACAAGAGCTTCTGTTCTGTGACATCACTAGTGGTAGGTAGAAGGGTATTATTACCATGGTACCTAAGATCACTGGCCTAGATATGGAAGCAGCTTCCAAAAATCCTTGTAGGAGAAGAGTGAAGATGGGTAGAATTCCATTTAACCCCTCAGATGAAACATCATATTTGAATTAGCCTAATTTTTGCATAGGATGGGCAACATATCATTGCTAGGTTATGACAACCCACAGGACACATTTCTTCCATTTACATAATATCTGATTAAAATAGAGGGCTTTTCTGTAACCACAATGCTAAACCCAAATCAAAATATTCCAAAACTGATCCAAAACCCAGGAGTGACAGAAGAAAGAACATTTCTTACCTGAAATTCCTTTCAAGTTAGCTTTGAATGGATCAAACAGATCTGTGATCCCCAAAGACCTTAAAACATCTTTTAAGTTGAAGTGGTTGTGGATCCTGAACCTAAAACAAAGTACAATTCTTATTTTAAAATATTCTCATCTCCCATCCGAAACAACCTAACAAATCAAGCTCCTTAGTCTGGCATTTAAGGCTGTCCATGACGTGGCCCCAGATTACCTTTCCAGCCTTCTCTCTGTGTATTTATTTCAAGTTCTAGCTAGATTGAATTACTTGTTATTCTCTTGTTCTTTCCTATCCCCACATCTTTGCTCATGCTATTCCACTTGATGTTAACCTGAATCTTTAGATTTTGAAATTCTACTATACCATAAGAAATGATGAGCAGACTAATTTAAAAAAACATGGATAGACCTACATAAAATCATGAAGGGTGAAACAAGCAGAACCAAGAAAATATACAGCAACAGAATATTGCTTGAAGAATGACATACGTATGTCTTCCTCCAGGGAGAGAACTGATAAATAGAAACAAGCAAGTCATAGTTTTGCATATATATATATATACCTTTTGTCAAATTATGTTTTCTCTATTGTGGGGAAGAGAGGGAGGGAAGGAGAAACCTGGGGATTTTAATGTAACAAACCAATAAGTTAAAAAAATTTTACCTATCTTTCAAGGGCTCACCACAAGTGTTATTTACATTATAAAACCTGGTCAATCCATTTTCCCTCCTCTGACTCATACAGTGCTTTGTACCCATCTTCCAATACTGATCACATTCTCCTTTATGTTTTAGTGATTTCTAGGTTAATCATATTCTCCTTTTATAGATTTTTTTAGTATCTTTGGAGCAGTGCCATATTTACATTTGCATCTCCCTCAGTACCTAGCACACAGTATATGCTCAATAAATGTTTGCTGAATGAATGAATGAATGAATGAATGAATGGCTGAATACCCAATTTTGTTTGCCTACTTCTATTTGATAAATCTTACCTCTTTGGTTTACTGTCTTTTTTTATCTTTGTATTCTCAATGCTCTTTTTATAGTATGTTTTAATAGTTTTTTTTTCAATTAAAAATCTATTTTCTCTCTCTTCTACTACTCTACCCCCCAACACACACACACACACACACACACACACACACACACACACACACACACACTCACACACACACACTCACACTCTCTCTCTCTCTCTCTCTGAAAAAAACCAAACCCCTGGGATAAAGTCAAGCAACACTTTATTGGCCATGAACAAAAAATATGTGTCTCAATAATGCACCCCAAGTTCATCTCTTTTCTTGCAGGAAGTGGGTATCATGCTTCATTATTGGTACTCTGGAATGATGATTGAATATTGATCAGTTTTTAAAGCATTTCAATGTTGACTTTACCAAGGGTCATTTTTATATAAATTATTTTCCTGATTCTTCTTACTTCTCTCTGCATTGCTTTGTATAAGTTTCCCCTGGTTTCTTTAAAAACTATACCTTTTGGCAAGTTCAAATCTGACTTCAGACACTTCCTAGCTATATGACTCTGGGAAAGTTATTTAAACCCAACAGCCAAACCCTTACTGCTCTTTTGCCTTAGAATTGATACTGAATATTGATTCTGAGACAGAAGGTAAGAGTTTGGAAAAAAAACCCCAACACATTCCCATCATCATTTCTTTATATTTTTATTTAATAGAATTTCCAGGTATCTTAGCTTCTCTTCTTCCCTCCCTGAACCATAGAAGGGATCACTGGGAAAAAAGATATGTATATATAATGTCTTTCCTGGCTCTCTTTTACAGTTCATTCTCTGGACACTGACATTAATGAATTATTATTGAATATTGATTCTATAGTTACATATAATATTTTCTCAATTTTATCCATTTCACTCTTCATTATTTGATGTAGATCTTTCCAAGTTTTTTAAACCTTTCATCATTTCTTACAGCAAAATAGAATCCTATCACATTCATATACCATAATATGTTCAGCCATTCCCCAATTGATAGGCACTCCTTTAGCTTATAGTTCTTTACTACTATAAAAAAATGCTATAAATTTTTTTACACATGTTCTTTTCCTCTTTCTTTGATATCTTTGGAGTATAAGCTTACCTAATAATGTTATTGCTGGAAAAATAAGTTTTTAGCCATAGTTCCATATTCCTTTCCAGAATGGCTGAACTAAGTTACAGCCCTACCAACAATGCAATATTGTGCCTCTTTTCTTACAATCCCTCTAATATTTGTCATTTTTATTATAATAAATATTTAATAAATGTTTGCTCAATAGAATTGAAAATATAGGGTGAAGATTAAATGATATAATTTACATAAGGCTCTTTGAAAATGTGAAAATGTTATATAAAGTGACAACTTCTGTGTTGTTCAGTGGATTGAGAACCAGGCCTAAAGATGGGAGGTCTTGAGTTCAGATTTTTGGCCCTAGATACTACCTAGCTATGTGATTGTAGGCAAGTTAGTTAACCCCCATTGCCTAGCCGTTACTACTTAGAATTAGTATTAATTCTAAGGCAAAAGTTAAGTGTTTTTTACAAAATAAAAAACAAAACAATAAATCCAACCCCTTGTCCATGTCTTGGGGGACTTGTTGGGGGGACAGGAGAGCTAAGAAGAATAATGGCAAAATAATGCCAACTAGAGACTCTGTTGAGACCTCTATAATAGTTGTAAATACTAGCAGGAACTAGTATGAGCTACTCAAATGGGCTCTGGAGACACAACTATTTGGGCAGCACCATGGCCACTGTGAGTAGATTGCTCCTCTGAATCTAAGAAGTAGATAGGATAGCTTATGGTTTGAGTATGGCCCTACTTGAAACCATTAGGATAATTCGCTTGACGTAGAAGGCATCAGAATTAAGGCACTTAACATTGTATTCTGGTACAAGGAGGCTAGATATAAATTAGAATAAGTTAGGTTAAGTTAGAAATAGCAAAATCCCATCTGCTAGAAATGCTTTGATGCAGATGGTACTGACCACTAAAAAAAGGCAAACTGTCAGTGCATATGAAATGACCTGAAGATATGAATATTATGCACCAGAACTGCATCATTATGAAGCCAGAAACAGATGTTACTAGTTATATTCAAAGACTTTTTTCTGCTTTTGGGGGGAGTCAATAATATGCTTACCTTCAAATTGCACAAAGATATACTACAGGTCCTTCCTGGGCAATCTAAAGAAATAACTTTATCTTAAACACACAACTTAAATTAAATAAGAGTGGAATCTGAAGAGTCATTTAAATCTGAAGACAGTGAAGGTAAAAATCTGAAGGCACTGAAAACCTAACACAACACAAACTCCAGAAATGCTACTTAGTAATGAAATGGAGGGCAAAAAGAATGCCAGTGTCTCAAGTTATTTTGAAAAGGGAATGGGCATCCTTAGAACGTAATTTCAAAAAAGCTTTTCTTGAAGACAACAGTAACAATCCAACCAATAGATAATCTATATCAAAACAGAATAATTTTTGAAAGCTGTTATCTGCTACAATCATCACAAACATGTTCTCCCACAATATTTGACAGCATTTAAGGATATTTGAGGACCCACACAAAATGATGCATTTTTTAAAGTCATTGCTATGGTAAGACTCAAAGGAGGAAAGGTTGTGCTCTCTAGATATACTCCTAAAGATAAGTATCAAATAGCTTATAGCAGAAGCAGTGGGAGAAAAGTATTAAAGGCTTGAGGAAAGACATTAAAAGTCTACCTTAATAAATACAAACTTGAAAACCTCATCATGAATAAAAGGCAACAAAAAAGTTCCTGGAATGGAATATGGAAAATAAAATATATAAAAATTCTAGTTATCTTTAATCAAAAATTGGTAGTGAAAGCCAAAATGTTAACTGTCTTCTAATGTCCCTGCCAACTCTGAATTTATAATACTATGATTCTATGTCCATAATGGAAATAACTATATATTTTCCCAAGACCCAGACCTGAGATAGACTTTCCTATTTTTATTGAGAACATAATCATTCTTCTAGTTATCCATACTTGAAAGCTTGAAGTCATCTCTAACACTTCTTCCTGTCATAGCCAATCAGTTAACAAGTTTTGTCTATTTTATGACATCAGCATCTCTCATGTCCATTCCTTTCTTTCTATTAATATAGCCTCTATATTGGTTCAGCCCTGGTGCCTCAGGGCAGTCCTACTCCCCAAACTTTAGTGAATGCATGAATGAAAAAACAGTTATTAAGCTCCAATTATTTTTTATTTGAAAAGTCTTAATTAATTTAGAATATTTTCCCCATGGTTACATGATTCATGTAACTCCCTCCTCTCCTCCCATCCCCCTCCTGTAGCCAATGAACAATTCCACTGGTTTTTACATGTGTCATTGATCAAGACCTATTTCCATATTATTAGTATTTGCACTAGGGTGATTGCTTACAGTCTATATCCCCAATCATATCCCTATCGAACCATGTGATCAAGCAGTTGTTTTTCTTCTATGTTTCTGGTTCCACAGTTCTTTCTCTAGATATGGATAGTGTTCTTTCTCATAAGTCTCTCAGAATTGTCCTGGATAATTGCATTACTGCTAGTGTAGAAGTCCATTACACTCAATTTTGCCACAGTGTATTGGTCTCTGTGTATAAGGTTCTCCTGATTCTGCTCCTTTCACTCTGCATCAATTCCTGGAGGTGGTTCCAGTTCACATGGAAACCCTCCTGTTCATCATTCCTTTCAGCACAATAGTATCCCATCACCAACAGATACCACAGTTCCTTCAGCCATTCCCCAATCAAAGGGCATCCCCTCATTTTCCAATTTTTTGCCACCACAAAGAGTGAGGCTCTAAATATTTTTGTACAAGTCTTTTTTCCTTATTATCTCTTTGGGGTATAAACCCAGCAGTGGTATGGCTGTATCAAAAGGCAGACAGTCTTTTAAAGCCCTTTGGGCATAGTTCCAAATTTCCATCCAGAATGGTTGGATCAATTCACAACTCCCCTAGCAGTGCATTAATGTCCCAATTTTGCCACATCCCCTCCAACATTCACCACTTTCCTTTGTTGTTATGTTAGCCAATCTGCTAGGAGTGAAGTGGTACCTCAGAGTTGTTTTGATTTGTATTTCTCTAATTATAAGAGATTTAGAACACTTTTTCATGTGCTTATTGATAGTTTTGCTTTCTTTATCTGAAAATTGCCTATTCATGTCCCCATTTATCAATTGGGCAATGGCTTGTTAAGCATTGATTATGTGCTGGAGATTCAAATAGGAAAAAGAGAACTGCAACATAGGAAATTTCAGTTGCACATTGGATGGAAAGACCTTAAAGGAGCAGGAAACCAAACTGATGGTAATACATCTTCTTTAATGTTATATTTCCTTTATCAAATCATTTGACAATTCCAAGGACTTTGGTGGAGAGGAATTTATTTCCTAGTTTTTCAGTAGCTATGGCTGTCTTACTTTTAAGTCCAATTGCCACAAAGGTTGATTCTCTGGATCAGGGTACAGGGCTCATCAGGAAGCAGAACCTCTAGTCTGTGGGGTGCTGCTAATCCTGAGGTTCTTAGGCTCAGGGTCCTGGCTATCATTATCTGGGTCTGCTGAGGTGGAGATGGTGGCAGTTTGATTCATTTGACATGTGCCATTTCCTCTCTCTCAGAATATCTTGCTGCTTTATCTAGGTTAGTTTATCTGTCTTGTGGGTAGCAGTTTGCAGGCAGTTGGTGGGGATGCCCAACCCCTTATCCACAGTTGTTCCTCTACAGCAGAGGTTCCCAAAATTTTTTGGCCTACCAGCCCCTTTCCAGAAAAAAATATTATCTAGCCCCCTGGAAATTAATTTTTAAAAAATTTAATAGCAATTAATAGGAAATATAAATGCACCTATGGCCATCACTGCCCCCCGCCCCGATCACTGCAGCACCCACCAGGGGGTGGTGGTGCCCACTTTGGGAATCACTGCTCTAGAGAATGGTTTTGGAGGGTGGGCTAGAAAGAAAGTCAGTTGTCTGGGAAGCTGACAATTATTTACAAGGCTCTTTGGTTAGCAGTTACCTGTCCATTGATGGCAGTTGGTCTGTGCATAGTATTGATGATGGTGGGTCCATTTTTCACAGAAGTTGCTTCTTCGAATGATGGTTAAAGTGGCTTGGTTGGAAGCAGGGCCAGTGAGGATGGAGAGTGGGCACTTCTTTGCCCAGAGTTTTAGGGTGTGGGGTTCTGTGTTCTCTAGCAGAGTCTGAAGGGATGTTGTAGTCAAGGCAGTAGTAATAATTTCACTCCCCTGAACATGTAATAATAATGAGAGCCAAGTAACCAATGTTATGTTAGAGGAGAGATAGAGTCTATGAGGTGAGACTCTTTTCTAGCTCTCCCCTCCCACTGAATATGCACTGGGAGACTTTAAGGGGGTGTCACCCTGAAACTGGGTGACCTGGATGCTCTTGCCACCTCATAGGAGTTGGGAGCGAGGCTTCCCTATAATATTAGGTATGTGGTACCCCAATCTGATTCTGAATGATGACGGGGTTCACACAAACTTCCCCCGAGGTCAGTCAACTGCATAGTGGGTGGTCTGGCTCCAAGATGGAGGCAGTCAGACTAAGCTGTAGTTTCCCTCTCCCTCCTTGTCTCTCAGGCACTCTGGAACGCTCTCTGACTAATGAATAGCTTTTATTATTCGCAATTTAGGGGTTGGGGAAAGGGGTGAAGGGCAGAGGGATTTTGGAGTACCCTCTTTTCTGTTTCTATGAAGTCCATCACTCAGGTGGGAACTTTGGGGTTCCCACTCCCAAGCTGTTTCCCTTGCCTCTTCTGTTTCTATTTCTATTTCTATCCTTTCTATAATTGTAAGTTAGACCGGAAAGGGTCTCTCAGTAAGGTTGGGTAAGGGGGAAAGGAGACTAAGAGATCACTCCCAAAATGGAGTCCAAAAACTTAGCTGACTCGATGATTGAAGTCTTGTTGGGTGAGATGCAATGGAATCTTTGACCAGGGAATCAGGGTTTCAATGTCCAAAGAAAGATCCTCAGGAAGCCCTCAGGATTGGAATGGAGCTGGGATGTTCTCCTCCTCCCTTTCTCAGTCCTCCACCAGAACCCCCTCCTCCTTGTTCCTCTGGACCATTTCCCAGAATTCTCTCTGGTCTCTCAACTGTCAGTAACTGTCACCAACTGCCTTCTCGCTCCTTTTGTCCCATCCCCCTTGCACAAATACCATCCTTACAATGTCAATTCCTATCTCTCCCTTATATATCTTTGTGCTAGGCTGGCTTACCTGTCTTGTGGGTGGCATTTGGCTGGCAGTTGACTAAGATAACTTGCCCCTTCTATATAGTGGTAACCATAATAGTCTTATGAAAAAGCTATTGGCTAGAATTTGCAGACTGCCTCTGTGCTAACAGCCATCTTGTCTTTGTCTTTCTCTCTGTCTTGAAAAAGTTCATTCAGTAGCCACAACCTACTTGATTTCTAGTCCATGCTCATCCCAATTGGATGATGCTATTTGGTTCTTTTCCTATTTAAAAAAATACATATTTGAATATTATACATCGTCTTTACCTGATTGCCATTTTTCTGTCATATTTTCCATGCTTCACCCCCTGCCCTGATTAATGTCTATCCAGCAACAAAAGAAAAATGACAATTTATATAATATTCTTTCTTAATCACCACCAATCTCTCTGCCATGAGGGAAAAGGTATGCTTCATTTTTGATCTCCTGGATCATCATTGGTTTTTCCATTCCTGGGGACTCGCATTCCTTTTCCAGATCTATTTATATACAGTGTTATAGCCATAATATATATATATTGTTCACTTGAATTTGCTCATTTCATTTTGCATCTTGATACAAATCTTCCTATGTTTCTTTGAATTCTTATAGTCATCATTTCTTTCTTTCCTTAGATTTAGGTGTATCCAAATTTCAAATGTGACAAGACCAGTCTTTCTTTTGCTTTTCCCCCAAAGTTTCAGAGATAGACGGTCATCCTAAGGCATGGAGCTAAGGGCAGTTTTGAATAAAACTATCCTTCCTCTTCCCCACATTATAGTCAAAGTTTATACTTGGTTAGTTTTCTGTGAGATATATAGAGTAGAAGTTTTGCTTAAAAAATTGATGAACATGTTTTGTACTCTTGGGCTTGGCCTCTTAGGAAATTTCTGTTTTGAAGAATAACTCATTAAGATGAAATAAAGATGGCTGACCCAAACCCAGGACACTAGTATCTCAGGTTTTCTTTAATGTCTATCAGGATCTCCTTAGAATAGAGTGCCAGGCCTGGAGTTGGGAGGAGCTGTCTTAGAGTTGTTACTAAAACAGAAAGTAAGTTTTTTTAAAAAAAGGATTGGAAGAATCTTCAAAACAGCTTTGCTGAAACCCCACTAAAGTAGAGTCAAGTCAGTAGGCTTCTTTGGAACTTTTCATTTCCTTAGGTTTCTTTCCTAGGATGAATTGTGGCAGGTTTATTCTTATTGCTCATTTAAAATTCAGCATAGCTTAAAAAATAAATTTCATTGATTTCTCTTTTTTCTTCAGTTACCAAAATTTTCCACAGTGCCCTTCCTACAGAGTCATTCCATGTAACAATATTTTTAAAGACACCAAAGAAAAAGTAGAGAAAAAAATCAACAAAGCTGATCAATATAATTTAAAAGTATGAAAATAGTTGTAATGTGATACAACTGTATCTATCTGCGATGGAGTGTAATGGAAGTATCTTCGGTGCCATGCTCTTTCTATGTATTTATGCAGTATTCATCTGTGATTACTCTGTGGTTATTCTTTCCACTTACATTGTTGTCATCATTGTGTACATTTTTATTTCTTGGCACTGCTTCCTTTACTCTCTATCAGATGGTATAAATCTATCCATGCCTCTCTACAGTCATCATTTCTTACAGTATGGTAATATTCCATTACATTCAGTTTGACACTTTGTTTAGCCATTACTTTATTGATGGGCGTCTGCTTTGTTTCCAGTCTTTGGTATTCATCTTACTGGTGAAGATTCTAGACACAGGGTAACATTTTCTCTTAGCTTCTGCCTTCAACATTTTTTTCTAACAGCTGCTTTGATTCCCTTCCATATGTAAGACAAAACTCCTTTATGTTACATTCTAGAGAACTCTTGAGAGATTTACCAAAATACCAGAGTTTTTGCTTTGATTTTGTGGCATGTATTATTTGGTTTTGAGAGTCTAGTGAAGGCTTGATCTCAAAGCTAGGCTCACCCTTTGTACCAATACTGCCTAACTCCATGTTAAGTTAAGCCCTAAGGCTTAACTCCCTATGTGTCTGTATGTTTTTGCAATACGTGATAGTCTTATTTTTAGCTTCTAAGAGATCATTGCCAAGGCCCCAAAAGGTTCCCTTTTCCCCTA
This sequence comes from Gracilinanus agilis, assembly GCF_016433145.1. Classification (NCBI taxonomy): domain Eukaryota; kingdom Metazoa; phylum Chordata; class Mammalia; order Didelphimorphia; family Didelphidae; genus Gracilinanus; species Gracilinanus agilis. Next base: position 122,782,574 of record NC_058132.1, on the reverse strand, counting down.
AAGGAAATGAATACACAGTCAACAGAGGAAGGTTGAAGTGGAGAATATTGTCAGTCAAGGAGCATTTATTAAGCACATCCTTTGTTCCAGGCACTGTGCTAAATGCCAGGGATACAAAGATGCTCTCATGGTTTAATGGAGAAGATAATATGCAAACAACTACACATGATTAAGCTCTATACAGGATAAATTGGAGGTAATCTGCAGAAGGAAGGTACCAGCATTAAGGGAGCCTGAGAAAGTTAGCCTTTTTAATTATTTTCATATTTATCAATTATTTTTGTTTAGCCTCTTTTATTGTTCTATAATCTGGATAAAGAGCTGGGTTTGAAGCCAGAATGACCCGGGTTCAAAGACTTCCTACTATCCTGGCATATGCAGGCCCCCATCATCTCAGTCCTGGACAATAATCCCATCATATAGTCCCCTTAGTAAGTGCTAGTTCTTTCAAGCCTCTCCTCACTCAAGTACATCCTCTGTTTAGCTCACACTGATCTTCCTGAAGGATAGGTATGACCATATTACCTCCCTACTCAATGGACTCCAGTGGCTCCCTATCCTCCCTCCTCATCTCTGCCTCTTGGCTTCCCTGGGTCCTTTCAAGTCATTTCTCATCTTCTACATAAAGCCTCTCTATTCTCCTTCATATTAGTACCTTTCCTCTGCCTATTTTCCCTAATTTATCCTGCATATAACTTGTTTCTCCATCATTGTTTGCTTGTTGACTTTCCCATGAGACTGTGAGCTCCTTGAGAGCACGGGCTGTTTTTTGCCTTTCTTTATACCTCCAGTGCTTAAAAGTGTATACAAGTCTATTAGTAGGTGATTAATAAATGTTTCTCTTCTTGATTTGTGTTGAAATCTGGCAGGAGAGGAAACATTATATAAAGGAAAGAGAACTAGACTTTTGGGAGTCAGGAAACCGAGACTCTACTCCTTGCTTTTCCATGAACTAACTGTATTCCACTGAGCAAATCAATTCAATTACTCAAGCATTTTTTAAGCAGCAGATACTGCTAGCTTGAAGGATACAAAAAGCAAAAACAAAAACAGACTCTGCCCTCCAGGTCAAGGAACCTATATTCTATTGGCAAATCAAGTAAGATCCTTGACCCACAATTTCTCCATCTGCAAAAATTAAAAAAAAGACTACATGATCTAAGGTCCCTTTTAGCTCTTAAAACCTCTAAGTTTCCCAAGCTGAACTCTCTTCTTGCTGGAAGTTGAATACCATGATATATGTGTGTATATACATATACAGAGAGATAACATTGAAATTATTAATTAGATTAATTTTTAAATTCCAGATTGTATGTGTACCATGGTCTATGTGTCATACTATATGAACATATGGCTGTATTGATACCTTTTCTTTTGACATCACTTTCATTTCCCAACATCTTTTCCCTTAACCTCCCAGAGGGTCATCCCTTAAAACAAAGATTCAAAAAAAGAGGAAAATAAAACAGCTCAGCAAAACTAAGCAACCTATCATTCAAGTCTGATAGGCAACTTTCTACCTCCATAATTCTCCACTTCTGGGAAGGAGGGACAGAGGTGAATTATATCTTTTCTTTGGGTCAAGCTTCGTCATTATTACTTTTGTTTACACTCTTTTTTAAACAGCAACAACAACAAAAAAATACAACTCTTCTAGACTTAACCTTTGGGGTTGTTTATCCCATACCTGAAGTTGATAGGAAGGTTAAGGTGATCAATGAAAAGACATCAAAAGTAAGAAATGAAGGCTCTCCTCTCCTGCCATAGTTGTTCAAACATGTGGTTTACTGCACTGGGAGAACATTAGAGGGTACCCTGGGGCATTGGAAATGAGTGAGTAGGCTTTAGAAAACACCAAATTTCCCACAGGGTACAGGTGAACAGAGTCTATTATAGACCTTCCCCCCCACCTAGCCCTTTTTCAGGAGAACAAAAACACTTACCTGGGCAGGAAAACATCCATCTTTAGTCTCTTTAGGCTATTTGTCCAGATGTGAATGGCACTGGCAGTGAGGTGTGGCTCAAGAAGAGCCAAAGGGGTTGTCTTGTTCCAAGGGAGTACCAGGAACAGACTCACTGAGCTTCCTCGATAAGGCAGTTCAAGTACCCCAACTTGTCCCTTAGTTGTGATTTGGAATTGGCCTAAAGGATTCAATAGACAAAGGGTTACTGCCCATTCTATCCATGTAAGTTAGTTTCTTCCAAAGGTCAGAGTGCGTTTCCTAAAATGCAGATCTGACCAAGTCATTTTTTTACTCAATAAACTCTAGTGGCTCACTATTACCTCTAAGATTAAATATTAATTCCTCTGACTGAAAATTTAAAGCTCTTCACAAATAATCCCAATTTATTTTTCTCACCTTATCATATTTTCTTCTTCATGCATCCAATATTATTTCTGTCCTCCTATAAGACTCTATTATCTGCCTCCATGTTTGATATATAGATAATGAGTGCTGTGGTTGGAGTTAGGAAGACATGAGTTCAAATCTTGACTTAGGTACTTTCTAGCTACATAACCTTTGGCAAGTCACTTACCCTCTCCCAGTCTCAGTTTCCTCATCTGTAAAATAGGAATAAAAGTAGCACCTGTTTCATGAGGTTGTCGTACCTTCCCCTTTTAACTATTTCCCATTTTCCTGTATGTAATTTACTTTGTGTGTATTTGTTTGTATGTTGTCTCCCCTGATAGCCTGTGAGCTCCCTGTGGGTAGAGACTGTCTTTTGACTCTTTTTGTATCCCTGATGCTTAGCACAGTGCCTGGCACATGGAAGATGTTTAACAAATATTTATCAATGCATTGAGATAGCATATGTAAGGCACTTTGCAAGCCATAAAGTGTTATTAATTATAACATTAATTATAATAAATTGAAATAATTATTAGAATAATTGCTATTATTATTTGCCTCCTTTTCTCCATATTTAAAATTTTTTAGTTTCTTTCAAAGATCAGTTCAGGTGCCATTTTAGTTTCTAATACCCTCCCCTAAAAAATTGCCTTGCATCTATTTCATATCCACATATACAAAAGACTGTACAATATTATCATCTCAGTTACTTGAGGGTATGGACCATCTAACTTTGGTTTTTAGATTCTCCACGCATAGTATAATGTGCTTTAAAATTGTTTGTTATTTGATTTGCAAATAGTCCACTCCTCTAGTTACACGGACAACACTAAAAGCCAAGGCATTGAGGAGCAAGACGAGTGGGCTGTTTGTCCTTAGCAAAAGGTTTTTTCATAGACTTAGAATGGACAGCAGATGCTCTTGCTCTGCAGTGATTTACTAGGGAGAATGCACCTCCCCAGGCATCCCCCTTCCTCTCTGGCACAAGACAGAATGTGCCTGATGAAGCATTGCCAGCTATGTCAACTAGAGAGTGTGGGAATTCCAAAACGGTCACTAGGATTTCAGTCTAGGAATGTGCTGGGAGAAGCTTTACTGAACTCGGGAGAATCACCCAAGTTCTCAGCCCTTTTACCCTGCCTCCATCATGGCAAATAGATTATCGGTGCAATTGATCCTTTTAAAAGTGTGGCGAAATTATGGAAGCCCGTGGGGATTGACTTGGTCCAAAGGTTCTGGGCATCCCATTAAATATTGCCTCACTCTTTAAAGTGCAATGGGAAATGTCAAACCTGAAGGAGTGAGCTTCACCCTCTGCTCTGCTCAACAAGTCTGCCTTTTCTGGATGAACGGGCATAAAGAGCTTTCTCAGGAGGCATGAAATAGCCACATTCTGAACTTTGAGGTTATCTCATAGACTGTATTGCATGTGAAGCAACAGAAAAAGAGAGTAAACTTTATCCCTGGAGAGCAAAAAGCACTCAGGCTGGCTTCTATCTCATTCATGTACTTGGCATGCATTCCCTTCTGCAATGTAACTGTGCCCATTAGCATTGCTGTCTGTGCTTGGTATCATACACTCCTGGGAGACTGTGAGCTCCGTGAGGGCAAGGACTTGGTAGTTCTCCCTGTCCCTAGCCCAGGGTTACAGACACTACAGGTGCTTAATACATTTTGTGACTGTCATTGCAAAGACAATTTGTTGTGAGCAATCGCTAATATCATGAAATTGTTTAAATGAGCATAGTGCCCAGATGTTAGGTTTGTGTTCTATTCAATTTTGTCAGTTGGAGCTTGACAGGGTTTTCCACAAACAATTGTCAATATTTTTATAGAAATATGCTTTTTACCTCCCTGGATGGCTTAGGAAATGGCATGCCTTGGGGCAGAACAATGTTCCTGTGACATCTTTGGTCAATGCCAATCTTTCGCTAATGGCTTCTGGACTGACAGAACCAAAAAGGATCATTTCCACAGGCCCCGTTACTATGCGGATGGGTCACCCAGACAAGTCTGACTCACACTGAGACAGAACAGTTTTTGCTGCTATTTGTCAAGAGACAGACCGAGTTCCTTCGACTCAATCATTTTTAAACTGTGGTCATGAAAACTCATGTTATGGTGCTGACACATTACTTTTTTGATATGGGATTTGTCAGCAAAGAAAATTTTGTAGTTATCAAGCAAGATTGCATAAAGTCTAATGTAACTGAAGAAAATTCATTAAAAAATGTTTGGTTTCATTGGCAAGAAATTTACTTTTTGTTTTTTGTGTTTAGAACATTTCCACACATGGTGGTAATTTGATGTAACTCACTACTTAAAATGAGGGGTTGATTTAAATTCTTTCCAGTGGAATAAAAAACATTTGCTTGGGAGTTAAGAAATCTGGGTTCTACTCCAAGATTTAACACTAAGGTGCTATGTGACCTTGGGTAAATAATTGAATCTCTTGGGGCTCAATTATATCATCTCTAAACTAAGAGTGGAAAAGACCAAATGATCTCTATTCAGTTTGATTCAACAAACACTTGTTAAGCGCTAATATGTGCCAGGCATTGGGTTAGGAGCCAAGTATATGAAGACAAAATGAGATAGTCCCTCTCCTCAAGGAGCTTACATTCTAGTGACAAGATACTATATATGTGTATGTATATGCACATATATACAGGTATAAAATAAATATAATTAAAGAGAGACAGAGACAGAGAGACAAAAAGAGAGGAGACAGAGAGAAGAGAAAGGAGAGAGAGACAGAGAGAGAAAGAGACAGACAGACAGAGAGACAGAGAGACAGACAAAGAGAGACAGTGAGAAAATGAGACAGGGAGAATTAGGGAAGACTTCCTGGAGAGTGAGGAAAAAACATGGCACTGGAGCTGAATCTTGAAGAAAAATAAAGACCCCTAGAGACATAAATAAGGAAGGATTCCAAGCATGGAGGACATCTTGTGGAAGTAGATGAAGGTGAGATATGGAGCATTAATTTTGGGGAATAGTCAGACTTCCGTTTGGTTGGAAAATGAAAGGGACTGATATGAAATAAGGTTTTAAAATCTATGGTCTAGCTGGAGCTAGACAGTAGAGGGTCTTAACTGGCAGGTAGAAGAATTTTTATTTCATCTTAGAAGCAGTAGAGAGTGACTGGAAATGCTTGAGCACAGTCAGATTTATATTTTAGGATAATTGTTTTGATAGCTGGGGGGAAGGCAGATTGATGAAGGGAAAGAGTGAAAGCAGGGTGACTAACTAGGAAGCCACAATAGATGAGGATAGAAATGAGAAGTGCCCAGTCTAGAGTAATGGCTCTATGAGGAGAAAGTAGGAGGCAAATGCAAAAGTTGTTGTAGAGGCAGTATTGACATGGCATTGCCATTGATGCAATATGGGAGAATTAAGAGGATATGAACCTAAAAAAATCATTTAGAGGACAGAAATGGGAAGTTTGGAGAAAGGCAGAATTCAGAGATAAAAAATGATCATTTCCATTATGGACGTGTTGCCTTTGTGATACTTAAGGGACATCCAGGTGGAGGTAACCAGCAGACGGTTGATAATAAGAGACTGAGCAGAGGGACTTAAGGGAAAGGTTTAGGATAGCCTTTATTAAGGAGTAGCAAAGGAGGGAAAATCCAAAAGTCAATCTAGAAAGCACCAAATCATTTAAATTAAGTTGTGAGAACTCAATGGCAATATGATAGTAATAGTTTTCAGGAGACCTAGGTAAAAAAATCCTCTAAAATTCTATGATCCTACTATTGTGCTATAAGAAATGATGAAGGGGACAATTTCAGAGAAACCTGGGAGGACTTGTATGAACTGATGCTGAGTAAAGTAAGCAGAACCAGCAGAACAATTTCTATAATAACAACAGTATTGTAAAAAAAAACAACTTTGAAAGGTTTAGGGACTCTGATCAACATGATGACCCATTACAATTCCAGAGAAATGATGAAGAATGCTTCTCACTTCTTGACAGAGAGGTAATAAACTCTGTGGTTCAGAGTAAGACATATTTTTTTTTGACATGACCAATTTGGAAATGAGTTTTGCTTGTCCATACACATTTGTTACAAAGGTTTTACTTTTATTTTTTCCAATGGAGATGAACATTAAATTGGAGGGAAAATGAATTTTTTTCATTGAAAAAATAAAATAAAATTTTGCTGCTACTAATAACAGTAGTATTACACAATGCTAAGCATTGTGCTAAGTGCTTTTTAATTATTATCTCATTTGAGTCTCACAACAACCTTGGGAGATAAGTGCTTTTATTACCCCCATTTTACAAAAGAGGAAATCGAGGCAAACAAGAGGTTACATGATTTGCCCAGAGTCACATAGCTATTAAATGGTGGAGACTGGATTCAAACCCAGGTGTTCTTGACTCCAGGCTCAGTGTTCTATCCACTGTGCCACCCAGCCATTCTGGTAGGGAAAGCACTCACCGTAGTTGACATCAGCAGATTGGTACATCATGGGCACTCTGAGGATGAGACCTTCCATGCTAGTAAAGGATAACACTTGGGTGTCCGTGAAGGAGAATCTCTTGTGCCAAATGCTCTGGAAAGACATGGTGCTCACCAGGGCAATCTGAGCAAGTGCCGAATCGATCCTTTCCAAGGACACATTTCCAGCTTTCTTATCTGCACAGAGGAAGAACCATAAGGAGGACAGGCGCCAGGAAATGAAAGCAAGCCGACTGGATTTGTGCATTGGAATCTTGCATGCGTATTTGGGCTTTGGGGAATTCCAAAGGAGATCAGTGCGGAAAGATCTATAACCTTCTAAGTACTGGCTAAGCTAACAAATCATTTATATGCTCCTAATTCACTATGGATACTGGCCAGGAGAGCAGTGTAGTAGAACAGAAAGCTGTCTTGGATTCAAGTCCTGCCTCTGACACATACTGGCTTTGTGTTAACTCTCCTTTCTAGTCTGGGCAATTTTCTAAGATTCTAAGTCAAAGAGAAGGTCCTGGCATGCACTGATAAAAGGATTTTCCTTATCTTGCAGTTCCCCATACTTGTGAAAAGGGCAGCTAGGCGGTCCAGTGGATAAAGTAGAGCTGGACCTGAAATCAGGAAGACCTGAGTTCAAATCTGGATATAGATACTTATTAGCTGTGTGACCTTGGGCAAGTCATTTAATCCTACTTGACTCAATTCCCTCATCTGTAAGATGAGTAGAGAGAGAAATGGCAAACCACTCCAATATCTTTACCAAGAAATTCCCAATGGGGTCATGGAGAGTCAGACATGATTGAAACAACTGATACCAGTGAAATCAGAGGTCTGTCTAGTCTTTATTCTTATCCCAATAACTAGATTAATTTTTTTTCTCTATATTTCTTTTAAAAAGTCTAGGGAAGGGGCAGCGAGGTGTTTTAGTGGATTGAGAGCCAGGTCAAGAAACAGGCGGTCCTGGGTTCAAAATCTGACCTCAGGCGCTTATAAGGGCTAGGGTAATTGGGTTAAAAAAAAAAAAGTAATGTTTCCAGGGTCAGTTCTACATATAGGTACAAGTAACCACCTAGATGGCCTTGTTTGTGGGGTGCTGCCAAGCTCTACTGGCCAACAAAAATCTCCCTAGGAACAGCTATGTGTCTACAGGCCTGGAGATGGGAGGTCTTGGGTTCAAATCTGATCTCAGATACTTTCTAGCTATATGACCCTGATGAAGTCACTTAACCTCCAAGGCCCATACTTAGATTCTGAGACCCCTAACTAAAGATCACAGATACAACATGGACTGGTCTTGGCTACTGTGCTGGCGAACAAGACACTGAAGAGAGAAGCCAAGTAATCAGCGCTATTTCCAGCTAAGAGGTGATACATATACAGGCATGAAATCCTACCTGGCCCTTTTCAGAAGCCTTTTATTACTAATTTTATATTATAATTTTATAATATAATATAACATATTGTATTTACATTACATAGAGTATTTAATAACTCTTATTAACTTTAGTGGGTTGATATTTTTTTTACCTGCCACAAACCTATTGATCTGAGCTGTTGTCCTGTGTGGTTCACTGAAGTTAGTTGTCGACAGGCTGCTGTTGGCCCACACGGAGATGTGATCAGTGAAATGAGAGGAGAGATGAGTTCCCGTTTGTACAAAAAAGGCACACGTCAGCTGAATGGTGGTCCCTGGGCCGGATGGACTCGCTGCTGCCTGAGCGGTGCGCAGGAAATCGTGCACCCGTCTGTCTGCGGGAGGAGGGAGAGGGGAAGGGGCCATCCATGAATGAAGGGGCTCAGCAGGAAAAAGGCAGATCCCGCCTATAACATGCAAACACCTGGACCAGGGAGTCGTAATGGGACTCAGTGTTCTCCATGTTTGTTTCCAAGATCTACCTCATCCTATTCATTTGAAGAGAAGTCAATGAAACTTTTTTTAAAAATCTGGACAATAATTTCATTGATATAGGGACTTCTAGTGTGGAAATGAGCTCTACAGAGTGCCTCTAAATTGTAGTCTGCCATGGGTGCCCATGGCTTAAATCACTTACCCATAATATAGACAGAGAGAGTCAGGATTTAAAACCAGGTGTTTCTCCAAAAGCCAGGCCTCTTATCAAC